>NC_091432.1:52596860-52787794 GCF_964237555.1 Oryctolagus cuniculus | reverse complement strand
AGACAACAGCTCAAGTATTTGTGTTCCTGACACATGTAGGAGACTCAGGAGGGAGTTTCTAGTTCCTGGCTTCAGACTGGCCCAACCTTGGCTGGTGTGGATATTTAAGGAATAAGCCAGTGAAGATCTCTTTCAAATAAATAAAAATAAACATTAAAAAAAAATAGTGCTCAGAGAATGAGCAAACAACTCACAGAGAAAATATCTGAAATCATATATAATAAAGGATTTGTATGTAAATTATATCAAGAATTCTCAAAATAATGGGCAAAATGTTCATGATACACAGATGGAAAAGATAAATACATATGATGTTAAATATTAGTCATTAAGGAAATGCAAATTAAAAACTATGTTATACCATTATGAATCTATTTGGATGGCTAATTAAAGAGGTTGACCATATCAAGTACTGATGAGGGTGTGTATAAGATGGAACTATCATACCCTTTTGGCAAGAACAGAAAATGGCAAAACTACTTTGGAAATTGTTTTGAAAAAATTTCTTTCTTAAGTTAACCATATACTAGCCATATAATCCAGCCATTCCATTCTGTATTTACTCAGAAGAAATGAAAACATGTCTATTAAAAAGACTTGTACAAAAACATTCTCAGCAGCTTTATTTGTAAAAGCTCAAAACTAAAAACTTAAATGTCCATGAACAAGTGAATGGATAAACAATTTGCAATATATCCATATAACAGACCACTACTCACCAATAAAAAGGATGAACTATTGAGACAAGTCTCAACATGAGTCAACCTCAAAGCACTATGCTGAATGAAAGAAGCCAAACTCTTCAAAAAATTAAATAAAATTTTAGAAAACACAGACTAAAGTGTCGTGTCGGCAAAAAAATAAGAATAAAAAAATAAAAAAGGCTTGTGGGTTGCACTGGCATAAGCTATAGGGATTGGAAGGGAAGGGTTAAAAAGGGCCCCAAGGAAACTTTTTGGTATGATATCCATGCTTATAATCCTGATTGTGGTAAGGTTTCAGGAGCATACACAGATACAAACAGTACACCAGAAGTAGCCTTTTGGTCAAAACACAAACTGCTTGAGGCAAGCCCAGCATCCCTAATCCGAAAACATGAAATTCAAAACACTCCAAAGTCTAAACGTTTCTAAGCATAAGTGGAAAATTCTGTAACTGACCTCACACAACCACTGCAATCAAAACACAGGTACACTAAAAATGTTATATAAAATTATCTTCAGGTTATATAAAATTATCTTCAGGTGTATAAGGTGTACAAGAAACAAATGAATTTTATGTTTAGGCATGGATTCCACCCACAAGGTACCTCATTATATATATGTAAATAGTCTCCCAAATTTGGAAAAAAAAAATCCAAACTGAAACATTTCTGGTTCTAAGTATTTGAGATAAAAGCCACTCAACCTGTATTATTGCTCACGGCAGCTTTCACACTACAGTGGCAAAGTACAGTATTAGAAACACTGTAGCCCACATAACCAAAAATATTTGCTAACCAACCCTGTAAAGAAAACATTCATTGGCCCCTATATTTTCAATGACTGATGACGTAAGAAATGCTGTCAAGCTTTTGAAACTATTTAACAGCTTTACTAAAAACTTCTCTTATCGTTTCCTTCTTTTGTTCAATTAGCCTTCTATAAACTTTCTGCTCTTCCACTTAATACATAGTCAGTGTACCAAGATACAAAGGCTAATTACACAAGTTCTCAACCATTGTAGGGCTGCTCTCAGAAATATGCTCAAATTTCAACTGAAGTCACTTAAGATCTAGATACTAGCACTCCTGAGAGATAAGTATCCTTAATGACCAAACTAGCATTTTACTACAAAGTAAGTTTTTCAAATGAGAGAAACTGATTTTATGTGAAAAAAAAAACAAAAAAAAGCTGTAATTTTTCTTTTTTAAAATTTTCTTTGAGAGGCAGAGATCTCCCATTCATTGTTTCACTCGCCAAAGAGATCTCCCATTCATTATTTCACTCGCCAAATGCCCAGGAAGCAATGAAGCTCTCTTACATTGTGGCAGGAATGAAGTACTTCAGCTATCACTACTGCCCCTTAGGGTCTGCCTTGGCAGGAAGCTGAAGTCAGGAACCTAAACCAAAAATCAAACCCAGGTACTCCAATTGTGGGATGTGGGCTTATTAACTGCTGAGGTAAATGCCCACTTCCCTACTTGCAGAGGTTTCTTTTAAAATGTTTATGATCTTGTTTTTTATTTTTTATTTTTTTAAAGGAAGATGTTGTTAAACAAGCACTTCTTTAAACTGAGGAGACTGAATAGATAGATGTTTCTAATAAATTAGCTGAACTATATGCCATGTACTGTTCTAACTCTGGTGACTATAACTGAAGAAATCCCTGCCCTGAAAATTAAACCAGTCTAGTAAAGAGTAACATAGTTATAAACATATTTGATGTCATATGGTGATAAATGATATGAGGAAAAATAAAGCCGCGTAAGCAGAGCATCACCACTTTGAGTGCTCAAGGTAGAACTCTGAGGGGGGATGTCTGAGCAAAGACCTAAAGAAAGTAAGAAATGAAGCTATGAAATGAAGCTCTCTAAGACCCTGTGGCAAGAGTTATCTTTCAATAGCTTTGTTCTACCTTTGGAAAACTCTTAAGGCAGGTTTTCCTTAACATTTAAGTCTTAAATCTTTTTACTTAACCCTAGTTTAAGGTTTTAAACTAGAAAATTATTTGTTGTAGGGAGGCTGTTCTGTGCACCTTAAGATATCTTAGTACCAATCCTGGCCCCCAAGTATTTACACTCATTAGGTCCCCAGTTGTAATCACCCTGGGCTGAGTACAACTTCCCTAGTTCTACCTGGTAGGATCAGATAAAAGCAGCAACAATGTTAAATCTGAGCATTTACTATATGCCAGACACAATAATATTGAGTACTTTAATTCTCAAAACCATCCCCATTTCACAGCTGAGAACATGGAAGTTTAGAAGCTGAACAACTTGTCTGAAATCATATAGTTAATTCGTAGTGTGTCTAAGACAGGGTTTAACTTCACAGTTCACATTCCTAACCTCAAACAAGTCTGAATCAAACCAAATCTAATTCCTTTGCCAAAGGATGATTCCTCAAATAGGTAATGATATCTCTCATTGCAAGATTCCTTAATATCCATCCAGTGCCACATCAAGATCTTTCTTAAGTTCTTAGTTCCGTAAGCTGACAAGGCATCCAACTTCTTCGCATCCTTCCCCCTGACTATACACACAACCAATAAACAGCACTTCAGTGTGTAGCAGAGCAGTTCTATCTTCTTTTCCATTAACTGAAATGCAAATGGTTTTGGGGGAGGGGCTGCTCTGAGAAAGATGATGACAGCCTAATTGTACTACTGTTTTAAGTCACATTACTGATAAAAACCACCTTTAGGTCTTTTTCAAATGTGATATCGTAAAGTCATGCAACTTTAAGGTAAATTGCTGTTTTTCAGGCCTTACAAAGACTCTGAAAAAGTTCATCTGAATTATTCCAACAATCTAGACTTAAGACATGATTTTGGATCATTCAGTATACATATTTACTATCCTTTCATTAGCCTCACAGAAAAATTTGGCAATTTATTTTTTCCAGATGAGCAAGAAGACAAAGAATAAAGCCACCTCCCAAGATCAATCTGCCTTTGAATAGGGTCATTCAAAATCAAAACTATATTAATCAACATAATCACCTCTTAGCTTACTAGTTCCCTCACCTTAATGTTCAAGTATATCAAAAAGGGCCTTACCGAAAGCCAATCTCAAGTCCAGATTTACCATCCTATCAGTCTATTAACTGAATCAGTGAAAAGTCAAAATTTGTCTGACAAAATGGTTTTAACAAACCCATTCAAGATCATTTTTCATCCTTTTTGTTCAAGTTAGTCATAAATAATTATTTTTTATTCATATCCTAAAATCTTATGCCTCTTTTGAAATCAGGACTAGAATCTCCCATTTTTAACAGCTATTCTTTTCTCATAAAATCTTCAAAGAAAACGATTATTACCAATAATTTTAAGATGTTGCAAGCAATTCTTTTTATAACTATGTTTCAAATGACCCCCATGACAATTCATTTAATGAAATACATTCTTTACCTCCATACCTAAACTGATTTTTGTGTCCTTCTTAGCAATGTTTGAGTTGTTATTTTTATTGTTGTTGGTGGTGGTTTGTTCTTCCACTTTGATAAACAAGTTTCAAAATAAGAACTAAAATTCTTTTTCTACTACCCTCATTGTCATACATCATTACTATACTTTTCTTGGTTACCTTGGTTGGGTTGTCTTAGCTTTTTTTTAAAGATTCAACTTGTGTGAGCCTTAGTTTTCCTAGTGTTTTTAAAAAGATTTATTTTTTAGACCTTATTATGGCAATCCTATGTACTTTTATTTTAAAAGTAGTAAGCATACTTTTAAAGAGTTCATTTTGTAATCACACTATCATGTGAGTACATGTTTCCTTACCTCCTTTAGATAGGCTTCCTTTCTGGAGAAATTAATGCTATCAAATCATGCTGACCTTTTTCTCTGATCAAGTATCAGAAAAACTCAGGTTGGTGAAATAAATTACAATAAATATATATATACCCACAAAATATAATACTTAACATTATGCTATAGGAGACTATTAAATGACAGAGGATGTTCATAATTTTTTAAAAGAAAATAGATTATATAACAATACATACAGTAATATCTGGAAATTTTTAAGTGCACATGTCTGATTTTATTTGTATGTACCCATAGGAAAAAAATGCTACTGCCAAAATATTTAAAGTATTCTTCCTTCAATAGGATATTTTTTCTATATGCCGTCCTATATTTAATATTTATGCAATGAATATGCATTTTTACAAGAAAACAAGCATTATTATATTAAAATAGCAGAACCAGAGGAAAGTATTCTACAAAGTATGAGATAAAAATGTCTACCTAGAGTTTCTGCTTTTACCACTATTACTATCAGAAGCTTAGAAAAACATTTCTAAACCCCAAACCACAAAAAAGTCAATATAAGATACCACTAATCTAGCTATATAAATAAGTCATGACACTGATCAGGAGAGCCATTCAAACTATTAGAAATTAAATGGGGCAAATCACAGGAGTTTTTTTTATATTGCATGGGAACAATGTTATGAACTACTTAAACATACAAAAATAAAACTATCTAAAGATGTGTATATACCAAAAGTCCCTACAAAATGAAGGATGGGTAAGGTAGGGGGTAGCAGAGAAGGAGAAAAAATCAGTTAAAATGTTTGGAATTATGCTACAATTTCCTAATAAAGTAAGCAATATCACTTGTTAAGAGTTAACATCTCACAGAAAGAACAATTATCTTTATATAGAAAATTTATCTAGCTGAAAATCAGTTGCACTAATTCAAAAAGTTATCTTTTCTCTGTTTTATTAGCAGTATCTAAATCTATTTGAAATCTGTGTCCTGTAAACCTAGAATGAAAAACCATTTTAATCAATTAGAACTCTATCATTCAAATACATTTAGTTCTGTAAAATACTACTATCTCTAAGTGGTTGAACCAATCCTTAATTCATTCAAAGGTAAAAATATATTCAACTCCTTCTTTAGGAAATTATTTTGATTATTTCATTTCTCTACCTTAAATTTTATTTTCAAGCATATCAAAAATATTATTTCACAATTAGTCTTTCCTTAAATTTATATATATTCACTAAAACAATCCTAAACATACCTCCTCAAATTACATGAAATAAAAAATAAAGCATTAAACCCATGAAAACATACTCCATTTATTTAATTAACTCACCATTAAACTGACAATTATGATCTTTTATATCTAAAAATGTAAATGACTATAATGAAACAAGAGCCAAACACAGCTTTCAATCTATTTCTATATGTACATAATTATAACCCAGAGATATCATGTAATAAATGAATACACACCTTCCTTTAGTACATGCCAAGGTAGACACACAAAAACAAGAAAAAAAATTTGCAATCAGAGTATAAAGGGACTCTGCTCTTTCAAATAATGCAGCACTGAAAGCCAGGTCAGGATCCTTGGGCATTACTAGGAAACTTTAAAATATCTGATATTTCCATTATCTTCAAGATTCCTCTGAACAAACAGAAAATTTCCCAGGCTCCCCTACCTCACCTGTCCAGACTTCTTTTAGCTTTCCTCCCTCTACTGTGTAATAATGCTGTTGCGGTTACTTAGGCTTTAAATGTTCAGAGACACAACCCCCTCTATATATTAATTCAGTTCATTTTCTCACAGACACTGACTCAGCCCTGGGTTGTGCAGCACTGACGTTTCTAACCAAACAGGATCCTGTGAGCTGCGATCAACCCCTTTCTTCATCTCTGAGCAGTGATTGGGTATTGTAATTGATGGACAGGTTGAAGAAAAGGCAGGGGATGAGGGCTTAGAGATATGTAGATATGTTGCCAATGCCATCTGTAAAGCTAATTCTAGCTCTGCCAGCTTGCCAGGTTTTGGAGAACTAGGATGCAGATAACTTTCTTTTCTCCTTTCAATATCTGTGTATCCATTCCGTGCAATAAAGCTTCTCTTTAAAACAAAAGTATTATTTGTAATTTAAGAATTCACTCAAGAACTATTCTCTCAAGCAATCAAACTTTTCCATTTCTAAACTGCTGTGACTATTTAATGACTTAAAAGGGAAACTGGAAAGCTCACACTTCATGCAGTCTCAGAAGAAATGAGCATGCGTACTTCCACGTGGCAATGAAACCTTGCGGCAAAGTCTGATATTGAATGTATGATGTGTTTATCTTTAGTAACTTGAGCAGACTGTATATCTGAGTTTTATACAGTTGTATTCTACCCAATTCAAATATCAAAGAGCTTTTAAAATACAGTCTACCTAGACTCTTCAATGTTGTACAGAAAAGGCACTCTTTTTTAAACAGTAAAATCTTTTCTAATTCATAATTTAAAGAAAAGTTGTCACATTTTAGGCCAAGTATACTTCAACTGAAATGATCTGTAACATCACAGCAAGACACCAAATCCTTCATTATAGTATTAACTATAACTACTCACACTAAGGTCACTAATTTTAAACTATTTTTGTATATGCCTGCAGAGAGATCATGGGCACCCTGAAGTCCACCATCCCAGACCAGTTTCTGTCCATTTTTATATCACAGAATATTATACTTAGAAGCCTACATTAAATAGAAAAAAACCTTAAAACCGTACCTTAAAATTGTATTAATACAATAGAAATCATAAGGCAATGTCCAAACCTTCAACTGTCAATAGTAAGCACAAAAGACAGTTAACTATTATTGTTACTTTCACAATTCAAAAGCTTATTTTTGTCACAGCCACCAAAAAATAGGGGAAAAATTCAAAACCAAAGCCTGAAAAAATACCAGGCTATTCCAAAATACAAGACAAAACACAACTTGAAACAAGACTTCCATATTATTTGTGAAAACTGAATCAATTAAGAAAAGTATATTTGTTTACATATTGTAAACTTAAATCTCCAATTTCTTTTGAGGTGGCTATTTACCCAGTTTAAAAACTACATTTCTGGGCTGGCATTACAGCTTTGCAGGTTAAGTTGTCCCCCATAATGCCAACATCCCATATAAGTGCCAGTTTGAGTTCTGGCTGTTCCATTTCTCATTCAGCTCCCCGCTAATGCACCTGAGAAGGCTGCAGAATATGGTCCTAGTATGTGAGGACTGGATGGAGTTTCAGGCTCCTGGCTTCGACCTGGCCCAGCCCTGAACTTTGCGGCCATTTGGGGAGTGAACCAGCAGAGGGAAAATCTTGGGTCTGTCTCCCTTTGTCACTCTGCCTTTCAAATAAATAAATAAAGTTTAAAAACAAAAAACTCCTACATTTCTTAGTCTTCCTGACCTAGGGATGGCCATATGACATGGTTCTAGCTAATGATTTATTAGCAGATACCTGCTGGGAATTACTGAAAAATTTAATTTCCTTTTATAAATGAAAACCTTTCTCATCGTCTCTTTCTCCTTTTTCCTTCCTTCTTGTCTAAAGAGTCAACATGATGGCTGGAACTATAGTATCCACCTTGTGATTATGAGGGAAAAGTCAAGAAAATAATTTTTCACCCCAACATACTTAAGCCACTAAAGACTCATCAGTCACTGCCCACCTCTGAACTTCTCACATACAAGAAAAGTAAATTCCTAACTTAAACCAGTGTTTACTCTGGATTACTTTTACTCAAGCATCCTGAAATAAAATACAGAATATTCACAAAGTAGGTAAGGCACACATGAAACAAAATTCAGCTGCAAGTAACAGGGATTCACTATACCTATTTTTTTCAAATTATTTAGAATTTGAAAGGAAGAGAGAAATTTGTTTATAAATCTCAGCTCTGCCATTTACAATATGGATGGCCTTGGGTAAGTATATTAACCTTCATTTTTTTCATCTGACACATGGGGACAGTAATACTATCCAGAGCTCTATCTCCAGATTCAGCCAAGGTAATCTACTAAAGGTCCCTGTCAGTAGTGTCCTTCACCTATCCAAATACTCTCATCATCCAAAGATAAGCTCAAATCTCATTTTTACCTACTCAAGATGATAATGATTTCTTCACTCACTCTTATCTTACAACCCAATACCATACTTCAAGTGCTCTGTAGTCCTTTAACTGTTTCATACATATATGGATAATAAAGTATTCCACATGTACTTTTGACTCTCTCATAAACTGAGGTTCTCAATAGTACTTGCTGATTGTTATTTTTAAAATCTCTCAAGCAATTAATTTACTATCAACCTCAAAACATACTATCTTTAAAAAGTCAAAATGTATTCTTTAAAATATCCTAACTTGTACGTTTCTAAGTACATACAGAAAAGAGGTTTCTAAAAGTAAGCTGTTCTTCCTTGGGCAGAGTTTCCATGAATGAAGATTAAATAAACTCATTCAAAGTACTTCTTGGTCTTTATTTAAAAAAAAATCAATTTATTGATATTTGTTTTCTATTTCACTTTAGGGTTTTTCATTCAAAGAATCCTAAATACTAACACAAGAGACTTAAAAACAAGTCAATAACATTATAGTTATCAAGAACAGCTATGATACTTGTTACTGAAATGAAACAGCAATGAAAAGAATACTGTTGTTTTTATAATATTTTTCCACTGTAAGCACGTAGCTTTCTACAAAGCAAACAATGACTTATTTTCACCCTAGTCACTTCCTCAATACCTAATGCAGTAGTGTACCTCATCAGAACACTATAAAAAACTAGGAAAGATAACATATTTCATCTGGAAAAATATATACAGTAGCTATAAATACAATCTCATATAATATGATAAAACCAATAACTCTTTCATCTCAAAAGATAAGAAAATTATCCATGAAATAGAGAAGAACTACAGCCCCACTTGCAGGACACTGAAACACACACACACACACCTTAATATTAACATTATATATCATCACATTAAAGGTCTATTAAAAAGTTGAATGTCTTGTCAGGAAACTTAAAAATTACTCCAGTCATTCAAATTTTCTACCTATACTAGGAAAGTACATGAACTATTTCTTTAATATTACAAAAAGGATTTCAATATCATGGCATTTTTTTAAGGAAAGTAGTATTTCTTATCAATGATCAGGAGAATTTATATGCAAGTAAGTTATATGTTCAATAATATCCCCTAAGTAATATTCATAAAGCAAAATCCTATATGAAAACATGCTTACATACCTGTAATGTGAGGTTAATGGGCTGTCAATTAACATCTTAGAATATCAGATCACAAAGTGCTGTTCTAAATAAGGTTATTACTCATTAAGTCACCCAGCACAAAATGAAAGCTTAAAAAATCACAGACGTACTGAAACTTCATTGCATGCATCACACTTTAAATGAACCAGTAGTCATTTCAGATACATTAATTTTCCCATGAGGATCAAGATGAGAACACAAAATCACGTAGTTAAAAACGTATGGTGGCAAATACTGACAAAAATCCACAATTTATCATATATAATCTACATACACAACGTATATACAGCATGAAAAGACTTCCTTTTAGAAGAGTTTTAAAGAACTAACCTGTCTTTGCTATAGTTTCCAATAAATCAATTATAGAACTTATTTAGAAGTAGAAACAAATATTCAAATAAATTAATTTAAAAAAAGAAATGTTTCTCTAAAAGTTGTTTAAGGATAAATACAAACATTCATAATATTTTGTAAATCAGTCCCTGTCCTCTCACAGGATTTGCCATAATCAAATGCAGTTTTAGCAGAGCTTTGATATGTGAAATACATATTTTCTACCTACCTTGAATGTTTATAAAGTTTACGAGGTCTACTATGCAATTTCCGATCCCAATTCTCTGGATCACTGGAGTTACTGTCATAGGGATGAGGCCGTCCTGCCATCCCACTTCAAGTTTCCTCAAACTACTGCTCTGAAAGCACACTTGTAGCACCCATAACCTACATAAAAGAGTAGTGTTGACCTTTAAATCTATTCCATGCAGAATAAAAGTCATAGAATGTAATACACTTGATTTATTGTGACATATTTTGAAGTGATAAAAAGATTTTAAAATATTAAATGCATAAAATGCCACAAATCAGATGAAAATAAATGCTAGAAACCTTTTCTAGGTACTTTCCATTTGATTTACTATTAAATTTGCTACCTTGGGTAATACTTTAATACTGTGATATTTGTATTTTAGTAAATATATTTAACTGTCACCTAGGTACCTATTTCCAAACATAAAGGTAGGCCTAAAAAGGTTAAAAAAAATTCCATAGTATGATTCTTTTAGATAAAATTTTACAAAGAACACATTTCTTAATTACTAAAAGTCAAGATACTTAATAAAGCATCTACTAAGACCAAATAACAATGGTATTATTTATTTAACCCAGTTAAAGACAACAGCAATTTAATATTGATCAAATATAAATGTATATAAACATCCTGATGTTTGTTTATGATGCAACTACCATGAAAATGTTGTCAGTGTGATTCATACACTAAATGTATTCTTGTGTGAGGCTTATGACTATTTCTACTATAGTCTTATGAAATTATTTTTAAAAACCTCACTTGAACAATAGTTTCACAGGATACCTAAACTTAGCACTTTCAAAGTATACTCACTACCTAATTTAATCTTCACAATCACCTTGGAAGATAAGCATTGTAATCCCCATATATAGAGCATAAAGCAGCCTCACAATTTTAGTAACTTTGTCAAAGGTCACAATGCTGATAAATGGTAGAATTATAAAGAGCAGCTGGTAAATGGTAGAATTATAAAGAGCAATGAGAATTTTCTATACATGGGCCAGTGTTGTGGAATGGCGGGTTAAGTGGTTGCCTGTGAAGTGAGCATCCCATCCAAGTGCCAGTTCCAATCCTGGCTGCTCCACTACTGATCCAGCTCTCTGCTGATGTACCTGGTAGGGTAAAGGGCCTACCTGTCTGGTAGCGTTTTACCCCCTGTCACTGGCAACTGTTTGGGGCCATTTGGAGAGTGAACCAGCAGATGGAAAATCTCTCCTTCTGTCTCTGTAACTCTGCCTTTTAAATGAACAAATCTTTTTT
Source organism: Oryctolagus cuniculus (assembly GCF_964237555.1). Taxonomy (NCBI): domain Eukaryota; kingdom Metazoa; phylum Chordata; class Mammalia; order Lagomorpha; family Leporidae; genus Oryctolagus; species Oryctolagus cuniculus. The sequence goes on along the minus strand of NC_091432.1, from coordinate 52,776,179 downwards.
TTTTAAAAGGAGTATTCACTGTATAAAAGTCTTCATCTTGAAAAATGCTCAGGTTACAGTATTTGAAAACAGATCAGATCTTTTAAAGACTGTAAACATCAAAAGAGAAACCAAGTAAAGCCAAACAATTTGAAGTTATATAAATTGAAACATAACCCAGGTTTCCTCCGACCCACTCCTCTTTACTTTTCTATGCTTTTTGGAGCCGTATTTAGTGGAAGGAAGTGAGAGGCAGTAGAACACAAAAGTCAAAGGGAAATCCTAGAGTTGGGAAATATGATACCTTCCTCAGTTTTATATGGTATTCCAGTACAATCTCACAAAGAATGACAAAGATAAACTCATTAAAATTTTGAATCTGTATCCAAATCAGTAGAAGCAGCACTTCCATTTTAGAGAAATAGTTTTGCTGTTTTACAAATTCTTCTCAGTACCTTCTTTCCAAACACAACTGAAAATCTTGGGGCCTGTACTCTGGAGAAGCAGATTCAGCCACTGCCTGCAGTGTCAACATCCCATAAGGGCACCAATGCATGTCCTGGTTGCTCCATTCCAATCCAGTTCCCTGCTAATGTGTCTGGGAAAGCAGCTGAAGATGGTTTAAGTCCTTGGGCACCTGCCACCCACATTGGAGATCTGGAGAAGCACCAGGCTCCACCCTGGCCAAGCCCTGGCTGTTGCAAGCATTTAGACTGAACCAGGGGATACAAGATCTCTGTCTATCCTTCTGTCTCCATAACTCTACCTTCAAATAACTAAATCTTAAGAAAAAAACTTATTTCATACATTAAAATATTCATTTTAAGTACATAGATCAATGAGTGAAAAAAAGTAGAAAAGAGAAAATAGGACTAGTACAATGGCTGATTCAAATATCTAAGTAAATGATACATAGTTTCTTTTCTGAATACTCTAGAAAAGGAAATTATTTTCTTAAGAATCACTGAATTATCAAAAATAAATCAGGTATTAAGAAGTAACAGGCCGGTGCCGTGGCTCAATAGGCTAATAATCCTCCGCCTTGCGGCGCCTGCACACCGGGTTCTAGTCCCGGTCAGGGCGTCGGATTCTGTCCTGGTTGCCCCTCTTCCAGGCCAGCTCTCTGCTGTGGCCCGGGAGTGCAATGGAGGATGGCCCAAGTCCTTGGGCCCTCCACCCGCATGGGAGACCAAGAGAAGCACCTGGCTCCTGGCTTCGGATCAGCACGGTGCGCTGGCCGCAGCGCGCTGGCCGCGGCGGCCATTGGAGGGTGAACCAACGGAAAAGGAAGACCTTTCTCTCTGTCTCTCTCTCTCTCACTGTCCACTCTGCCTGTCAAAAAAAAAAATTTAAAAAATAAAAAGAAGTAACAAAAACTATGAAATTATTTTGAACACAGAAATACTTCAATCTCATCTGGGATTTTAAATATAAAAATAAAAATGTCTTTACTACAAAGGAAACTTAAAAATTTATATTATGGCTAGTAGAGAAAAAAATTAATCAGTGGAGTGGGTGTTTGGCATCCACTAAAAGAAAATTTAGATTCAGCAGTGAAGACAGTGATTGGAATGTCTACTCCATACTCCAAATGGAGTTCCAAATGGAATATCGCACTGGGATCAAACACCAGCTCTGTTCTCCATTTCAGTTTTCCAGTGCTGTGTTTCCTGGGAGGTAGCAGATGATGGCTCAAGTACTTGGGTTCCTGACCAAAGCATGTGGGAGACTCAGACTGAGTTTTTGGCTCCTGGCTTCAGCCTGGCCCAGCCCCGGCTATAGTGAGCATTTTGGGAGTGAATCAGTGAATAGAAGACCTCCCTCTGTCTCTTTGCCTTAAAAACAAATAAACTTTTGGGCCAGCGCTGTGCCCTAGTATGTTAAGCCTCCACTTGTGGTGTCAGCATCCCATATGGGCACCAGTTCAAGTCCCAGCTGCTCCACTTCCAATACAGCTCTCTGCTATGGCCTGGGAAAACAGTGGAAGATTGTCCAGGTCTTTAAGCCCTGGCACCCGTGTGAGAGACCTGGAAGAAGCTCCTGGCTCCTGCAGATCGGCACAGCTCCAACTGTTTCAGCCAATAGGGGAGTGAACCAATGGATGGAAGACCTCTCTCTCTCTCTGTCTCTCCTTCTTTCTCTTTGTGTAGCTCTTTCAGATAAATAAATAAATATTTAAAAGAAAAAGAAGAAGAAATCAGAAATACAAAGGAAAAAGTCAGAAAGATACAGTCACCAAGAGACAAACAAATGGTATAAAGAAGAACAGGGAAGGGACCTTGTGGCACAGCGGGTTAAGCACCACCTATAACGCTGACATCAGCACATAAGTTTGAGTCTCAGCTGCTCTGCTTCCAATCCAACTCCCTGCTAACACTCCTGGGAAAGCAGTGTAAGATGGCCCCAGGCTTGGGCCCCTGCACCCGCATAGGAGACCTGGAAGAAGCTCCTGACTCCTTGCTTTGGCATGGACCAACCCCAGTCATTGGAATCATTTGGGTAGTGAAACAGCAGATGGAAGATTTCTTTCTCTCTGTCACTCTGTCTCCTGAATAAATAAATCTTAAAAAAAAAAAAAATTGTAGGGCAAAGTAAGTAAAGAGGGAAAAGAAAGATCTAAAGACACAGCATTGTTCTATAGAGACAACATTTTCTCCTAATTCTGTAGGTCTTTTAGTAAGCAATTTCAGGAATTAACATTTCTTCGAGGAAATTTATCTTTTCCTTACCCTTAACCATCAGAGATACTCCTCTGAATAGGATAGCCACAGATGTCCACTGATGGAAAGATGTTTCTAAAACATGGAAGGTGATATCCCAAAAAGTAAAACCACAAGAAACAAAGAAAATTTAGATTCAGATTTCCCACCACCATTACAGTGATAGCACTCATCTAGAAGTAGGAAAATACCAATGTTTTCCTAATCCTGTTGAAATTAATAAGCATGTATGTCAAGAAGGCCACAAGAAAGTAAAGAATGTTCATATGAAAGCTATCAAAAATTCAATTAAAAATCATATTCACAGGTCCAGCAGCGTGGCGTAGCAGAGAAAAGCCGCCCGCCTGCAGTGCCAGCATCCCATATGAGCACAGGTTCAAGTCCAGACTGCTCCCTGCAAATGTGCCTGGGAAAGTAAAAGATGGTCCAAGTACTTGGGACCCTGAACTCACATGAGAGACCCAAAGAAAGCTCCTGGCTCTGGATCAGCCCACCTCTGGCCATCAGGGCCATTTGGGGAGCGAACCAGTGGATGGAAGACCTCCCTGTCTTTCAAATAAATAAATATTTTTTTAAAAAATATGTTCACATTTCATGTCTATAACATTATCTGAGAAATTTCTCCCTGCCTCTCCCTGACAATACTCATAGGAATACAAGCATTAATTCAAGTTGGGATCTTTGGGAAAAGTAAGCCTATGTTTGCCTATACATGCTAGAATATTTTTAAATTTTATTACTAAACTATAATGTAACTATAAATGGCTAAAAGGCACAGGGTATACATCATATGCCATTTTGTACTCAATAGTAACAGAAAAACTAATAATCTCTTTAATTTTAACCACTTTCTGTACCACACTCATAGACATTATATTTGTATGGCTTCATTTATTCATTCAAGCACTTACTGAGTACCTATTACAATATGCCAAGAAATTTGCAAGATACTAAAACAAGTCAGACATTATTCCTCAAAAAATTCATCCTAGAATTGTTTTGAGCCTAAGTATCTTAATCTTTATTCCAGGTTCCTGTTACAGAGGTAAGGATTCAAAGCAGATGCATAAATACAGTACACAAGTGATAGCAGGATTTATTTAAATGAGAGAGAGTAAAACTACATTCACAAATGAGTGTGGGCCACCCCACATGGGAAAATACCTGTCACGAGTGGGCTAGAGAGTTGCCTATCAGGAGAGAGTGAGGAGCTGAGAGAAGGATGCATATGCATGGTCCAGAAGCCCCGAGTCAAAGCCAACCCCTTCCACATTATGTCTCTTTTGAGATAGGGGGCAGTGTCCTAACTGAACATACAAACAGGATGCAGCTTAGGGTTTCAAGGCAGCCCCATGGGGAGTTTAATTTCCATGTGGTCATCATGACCTCTCCTCCTTCCTGGTCCTGGATGAGACCCAGCTGCATATTGGGAAAGTGGGCACACCAGATGACAGGTAAGGGGATATAGTTACAATGCAGGTCTGGCAGAAACTGTGAGAAAATGTTCCCTCTCAATTTATCCCTATCTAACCTTCCTGTCCGATTACCCCCATACCAGTATGGTTCCATATGCCACTTCCTCCTTTATCTTTCTCCTTCCTGTAGCACCTCTATTCAGCTTCTTGCACTGTAACTCTACCCTTTATCCCCACTAAATCTCGGTTTTTTTAGGATTCTACCTTCCTTCTAGACTCTGCTTGCTGGGTCCAGGAAGACAGCAGACAAAAAAAGAAATCAGGGCCAGACCCTTAAGAACATTGGGATCTACATAGCACATGAGAAATGTCCAAAAGGTTGATGGGAAAATGCACATTATGGGTAAGTTTATTTTGATACAAAAAATTTAATCTTTTCATTCCAGTTTCCACAAACTTTTTGAAATACCTTCATACAATCTGTAGCTATTATCACTATCTGAATTCTTCAATAGGTACCCCAAATTCTTTATGTTTTTAAAGATTTATTTATTTATTTGAAAGTCAGAGTTACAGAGAGAGGAGAGGCAGAGAGAGAGAGAAGGAGAGAGAGAGAGAGAGAGAGAGAGAGAGAGAGGTCTTCCATCTGATGGCTCACTCCCCAATTGGCCACAACGGCCAGAGCTGCACTGATCTGAAGCCAGGAGCTTCTTCCAAGTCTCCCAAACAGGTGCCGGGGCCCAAGGACTTAAGCCATGTTCTGCTGATATCCCAGGCCATAGCAGAGAGCTGGATCGGAAGTGGAGCAGCCAGGTATTGAACCAGCGCCCATAGGGGATGCCAGTGCTTCAGGCCACGGCATTAACCTGCTGTGCCATAGCGCCAGCCCCAGTACCCCAAATTCTCATTATCTTGGTCTCCTCCATCAACTAGTGTCATTACTATTCACAAAGTCAAAAACTTTGATGTCACTCTTAATTTCTCATTTCTGCACATCAGGTCTACTTCAAAATTTTCTTCTTACTCTTCTCCCTTTCCATTTATATGGCTAATACCTTCATTTAAAACCTCATCGCATAAGCCTATTGGCTGACATCCTTATCACCATTAAATTGTGTATTTCCTCTGTTGTAACCAGAATTCTCTCTCTAAAAACTTATAATGGCTCACCATTTCCTATAGCTAACCTCCTTAACTTAAAAAGTTCCTTCAAAATCTGACACTTGAGGGGCCAGCACTGTGGCATAGTAGGTAAAGCCTGCAGTACTAGCATACCATCTGAGCGCTGGTTCGAGTCCCAGCTATTCCTCTTTCAATCCAGCTCTCTGTTAAGGCCTGGGAAAGCAGAACATGGTCCAAGCATTTGGGCCCCTGTGCTCATGTGGGAGACCCAGAAGATCCTGGCTTCGATCAGCCTAGCACTGGTCATTGTGGTCATTTCCATGAACCAGCAGATGAAGATCTCTTTCTGCCTCTGCCTCTGCCTTTCTGTGACTCTTTAAAATAAATAAAAACAAATCTTAAAAAACAATTCCGATACTTGAATCACCAATACCTATTATATATTAAGCAAAAATAAAATTTATTGTTGTTTGGATCTTATTTCAAAAAGAAAAAAACTTCAAAACTTTCAAAGTGATTATAATCATTATATTTTCTGCTTTTTGGGTGGTACAGTTTTCTAAAAATAGAGGCTCAAATGATCCTCAAGTTTCCAGTCCTTTAGAATTCTTCCCTCTAGGTCCCTCAGAAGACCTCCTGTATAGTTAGAATTAATTGTGTGAATGTTGAGGCATTTGTTCCTTTGACTTCCAGTTTCAAATGATTCATTTTCTCTCTGTGGTTGTCTCCCCCTTTTCCACATGGAGATGGCTACCTTAAGACATTTAGCTCGCTCAAGGGGTCTTCTTGGTTACCTCTAGCCTCTAGGTTAGCCTCTACTACCCACATTTCTGGATATCTGGCTTTCTAACCAGCCAAAGGCAACCTTTGGCTCCTAGCCCTCTGCCCTTTTCTTCTTCTTCTTCTTCTTTTTTTTTTTTTTTTTTTTTTTTTTGACAGGCAGAGTGGACAGTGAGAGAGAGAGACAGAGACAAAGGTCTTCCTTTGCCGTTAGTTCACCCTCCAATGGCTGCTGCAGCCAGCGTGCTGCGGCCGGCACACCGCGCTGATCCGATGGCAGGAGCCAGGTACTTATCCTGGTCTCCCATGGGGTGCAGGGCCCAAGGACTTGAGCCATCCTCCACTGCACTCCCTGGCCACAGCAGAGAGCTGGCCTGGAAGAGGGGCAACCGGGACAGAATCTGGCGCCCCAACCGGGACTAGAACCCGGTGTGCAGGCGCCGCAAGGCGGAGGATTAGCCTATTGAGCCGCGGCACTGGCCCAGCCCTCTGCCCTTTTCACCATTCCTCTTTTGCCTATCAAGTCTTTCTACCCAATAACCACAATCACTATCCTTGAATTTACTTTGTTTGCAAGGTTTGAGAGAGAGATTTCACAATACTATTAGAAAAACTCTATCTGATGACAGTATTTAGATTGAGATCTCAACATGATGGTCAAAGACACAAGACGGTTGAGCCTTAAAAGGGACGTTTGTTAAAAATAAAGAATCACAGTATCTGATCCTATAGACCTAGTTTGGTACACAGGAAAGAATATGGGCTTTGGATAAGATAGGCATAATGGGTTAATTTTAGTTCCAAGATTTCTCATATATGAAACAGGATAACAATACAGAGTTGTTTAAAGCTTTATATAGGAGGAAGGAGAAAAATTCTTTAGCACACTGATTGATAGTAAGAACAAATTGTCTCCTTACATCATGTTTTTAAAAAATCCTTCCATGGATCATTGCCATTAGTTAATGCTATCTGGAAACAGTGTCCCAGGCAGCACATATTTATTATGTCACTGCAGTTTTGAAGATTCTGTTATAACTATTCCTCTCCTCTTTTGAGATAGTAATTCCCAAGAGAAGAAGAAATAATTAAATCAACCTTTTTTCAGTTGACTTTTGCCAGTCTTCCAAACATGTTCCTAATTAACAGGATCAATTATTCCAGCCTCTGTAGAGATGATTTCTGGATTATTTGGAATTTAGAATCAATATTTCTAAGAGCCCAGTAAGTATTTTTTGATGATTTACCATTAAGCATAACATAAATTCATAAGTTAATTGACAAGGAACTGAACAGTTGTATTTAGGAAAGTTAAAAACTGGAGGAGCTTGAGAAAGCAGATACTACTATTCAAATAATCATGTGCACAAAGAATCAATAGAAAGCATTTTTTAAAAGAAAAACAAGGATAAAAAGGGACTTCCTGTAAATGCAGCCTGGTAAAGTGATCATGCAAGCTTCCTACAAAAATTTATCTCTGTTTAAATTTTAATCTCCTAAAAACTTAAAGTACTGGAAAGTATCTAAAAGCAAACAGTGAAAGAGTTTACTCCTGAAAAGCTACAAATGGAGAAGAACAGAATCATGAGTTCAATTTAAAGTTGATGTGTTGAATGCATTCCCCATTCCTCACAAATATGGTGACAGAAATCAGCCAGAGTCTAAAGTGGTAGAGAAAACTTACAGGCTGGAAGTGCAGATGGAAATTTAAGTCAGGCACACCAGCATGAAAGAACCACAGAAAGGTGAGACCCAGTATCTGAGCAAAAACTGCTCAAATCCCTTGCTTACTGCTGAATTAGACATGCATGCAGGGGAGACCCTGGATGGCCTAGCAGAGGCATCTATGCTTGAAAGTAGCATAGCATGAAATCCTTGCGTTTGATTCTTTTTCAACTGAATGTATTTCCTGACTATACACGGCTTAAGCGACACAACGTGGGGAAGTCCTCACTGGTTGGGGTATCAGAGGACAGAGACCACCACAGCTGGCAATTAAGAAGGAATTCCTAGAAATAAAGGACACACAAGATGAATTCCAAACTCTGAGTATAATTGCTGCCCAAATTCTTGGCTATCAAAAAACAGAGGTACAAGAGGGCCTTTCCTCTTCTAAGACCAAGCTAAAAAATAAGTATCTTGAAGAAGTTAGATCTGAACACAAATAGTAGCTGCTATACACTGCAGGGGAAACAAGTCTGCAGTTTGAGTCCAGGTGAGTCACCAGTCACTAGATCAACAACAAAAAAATCCTCATAAGAACACCACAACAATCAGGTTTCAACCAAAAATTATGATACATGCAAAAAAACAAGACAGTAAAAGATAATAAAAAAATTGACTTCAAGTAGTTCCAGATGTTGAATTAGCAAAGACATTAAAGCACCCATTATAAATATATTCAAACAATTAAAGAAAAATATATCAAAAGAACTGAAAAAAAAATCTTGATGATTCACAGGGAATTTTAGTAGGGTAGTAAAAACTCAAGAAAATAAAAAAGGAAATTCAGCTCTAGTTGCTAATAATAAAATGAAAATTTAGATGGGCACAATAGCAGATAGAAAAGAAAAATGAATAAGGCTGCAGAAATGGGGGGGACAGTATCTAATGATACAACATGTAAGTAATTAGAATGATTTTCTGATACATACAACAACAGGGATGAATCTAAAAAGCATTAGCTAAGTGAGAGAAGCCAGATTTAAGATGTCTAGAAGTATATGTAGAATTTATAACTAGTTGCTTCTAAGGAAATGCTGAATTAAGAGGAAGACTTACTTTTACTGTATCCCTTCTCTCATGCTATTTGAATTCTCTACACACTGTTTTTATAATGATAAATATTGGAAGGGTCCATAATGAAGTATCTGGAGGTGACTTGACTTCGTTTTAGAAAATTTCTTCTTTAATCTTACTGCTTGCTCACTTGGCTAATCCTCTGCCTGCGGCACCAGCACCCGCAGTTCTAGTCCCTGTTGGGGCGCTGGATTCTGTCCCGGTTGCTCCTCTTCCAGTCCAGCTCTCTGCCAGGAAGGCAGTGGAGGATGACCCAAGTGCTTGGGCCCTGCACCCGCATGGGAGACCAGGAGGAAGCACCTGGCTCCTGGCTTCAGATCGGCGCAGCACACCAGTCGTAGCAGCCATTTGGGGGGTGAGCCAACGGAAAAAAGACTTTTCTCTCTGTCTCTCTCTCTAACTCTGCCTGTAAAAAGAAAAAAAAACCTACTGCTTAAAAACTTACTGCCTATAATTTTGTGGATTGATTACATATAATCAATAAGCATGCACTAACAGAACGTTTCTGCTTTAAGTCTCCCATTAGACCATAAGACTCTAGAACAAGAACAAAGTATGATTTATGTTTGTGTCCCCACAGCCTAGTATAAATTTTAAGTAATCGTTTCAAAATACTTTAAGATGAAAGAAATGAAAGACACTTCATTTAGCAACCACTAGTGCAGAGGAAATACAAAATATTAAGATTTATAAGCAGTGTTTCAATTCTAGTTGCTTGTCTTAAAAAGGATATTATCACATAATTATACCCACATTTCAGCTATGGAAAAGAACACCAACCATGTGAACCTCATCCTCAAATGAGCAAAATTTACACTAATTCGGGGCTAGCACTGTGGCACAGGTTAGGCCACTGCCTGCAATGCCAGAATCCCGTAATGGGCACAGGTTAGAGTCCTGGCCACTCCACTTCCGATTCAGTTCCTTGCTAATGCAGCTGGGAAACCAGTGGAAAATGCCCACATTCTTAGGCCCCTGCAATCACATGAGAGACCTAGGAAAGTTCTTGGCTGCCAGCTTTGGCCTGGCCCAGCCCCGGCTATTGTAGCCATTGTGGGAGTAAACCAGCAATGGAAGACCTCTCCCTCTCTCTGTGTCTCCTCTTTCTAACTCTATCATTAAAATAAATTGAGGCGGAAATTATAATAGTTCAATTTTAAGGCCAATACTTGCTCTATCAAGCAGTATTAACAAAGTAGGAATAAAGGAGAAAAAGTGTAACATTCCTAGAAATATTTTTCAAGATACCAAATAAGCTCAAAATATTCTCAGATGCCTGTTTACAAAGAAGCCCTTCCAAATGTCAAGGTTTACCCTTCCTGACTTGCCACAGTTAAAAGTGATACTTTCATAGATTCCTGTTCAAATTTGCTGACATAATTAAGGTGTTAATACTTAAAGAAATGTTTTCACTCAATTTTTTTCCCTATTTCAAATATCCCAATGTTTGAAAATCTTTCTAAATTTTAGGGATTTACAAAGTACTTACGTTAGATAATTAGCTCTGCAAATAGCTAGATTCTGTTAACAGTACTAAGTTCTTAAATTCACTAAAAGGGTTAGTATTTTAATATTCTAAAGAAAAGTCTTAATATTTTATTTTCTAGACTTATGACCCTATTCTTCCTTTTCTACTATGGCCACCTTCAAAACCAGAAATACCTCAGTTGAAACAAATCACCTTGACATATTTATTTTATACAGGCAAAGCTCCTTTGTAAGCTGATGATGTGACTAAATCAAAGGAGATTACATTTAACTACTAAGAGGCAACATCCTTTAAACAAAGTCAGACTCTTAAGCAGTATTTTTTTCTCCAATGCTTTTCTTTGTAAGTCATGTTATTTTCATGTAACTATTATTGCATTGCTCCATTTTGACCTATTCATGACTCCTTTTCCTTCTACTCCTTTCATATGTTTGTTTTTGTTTATCTTCTATCAACTTAATAGGCTAGGACAGGCTCTAAATATAATTCAAGACAGTCTACAGTTCTATCCAATAGAACTTTGTAATAGTGGAAATATTCTACATCTGCAATGTCCAAAAAGTAGCTGCTAGCTACATGTAGCTACTAAGCACCTGAAATGTAGCTACCAAATACAAATATAGAACTAAATTTTTTGATTTCCTTTTTAATTAATTTAAATTTAAAGGACCATATAAATGTTTTATTTTAAGGAATCTAAAATTTGTCCTGAGGCAAAATACTTGCTCACAAAGAAACTCTCTAGACATTTTATGTATCAAGATTACAGGTAGTTTCATTTTAATAAAAATTATTTTCTTGGATTTAGGATTATTTCAGTAACTAAAAGTCTGTGGTGGGGCTGGCGCTGTGGTGTAGTGGGTAAAGCCACCATCAGCAGTGCCAGCATCCCATTTGGGTGCTGGTTCATATCCTGGCAGCTCCTCTTGTGATCCAGCTCTCTGCTATGTCCTGGGAAAGCAGTAGAGGATAGCCCAAATCCTGGGGCCCCTGCATCCGGGTGAGAAACCCAGAAGCAGCTCCTGGTTCTGGATCATCTCAGCTCCGGTCATTGCAGCCAACTGGGGAGTGAACAGCAGATGGAAGACCTCTCTCTCTCTTTGTGCCTCTCCTTCTCTCTCTGTGTAACTCTGCCTTTCAAATAAATAAATAAATCTTAAAAAAAAAAAAAAAAAGTCTGTGGTACATTAACAGACAACCAGACAGTAGAATAAGTTAAAAAAAAGTTCAGAAATAGGCCCCTAAAACATAGAGAAAATTGATATATGACAAAGTAGTCTCTCAAATCACTTGATGAAAAGACAATCACTAATTAATGGTACTGGGACAACTATATCCACATTTGGGAAAACATAAAACTGAATCTATACAAGAATCAACATTCTAATTGTGAAAATTGAAATCATCCAAATACTAGGAAAAAACAGGTGATTTCCCTTATAATCCGAAAGGAAGGAAAGCCTTTCTTATTTGACTATGCAAAAATAAACATCTTTGGGGCCAGCACTGTGGCACAGTGGGTTAAGCCTGCAGCACTGGCAATCCATATGGATACCAGTTAAGACTCTTGGCTGCTCCACTTCCAAACCAGCTTCCTGCCAATGTGTCTGGAAAAGCTGCAGAGGTTGGCCTAAGTCTTTGGGCCTCTGCACCCATGTGGGAGACCCAGAAAAGCTTCTGGCTCCTAGCTTCAGGTCAGCCCAGCTCTGGTTGTTGTGGCCCTTCGGGGAGTGAACCAGCAGAAGCAAGACCTTTCTCACTGACTCTACCTCTCTAGCTCTGCCTTTCAAATAAATAAAATAAATCTCGGGAAAAAAAGATACAACTCTACAAATTCTCAACAAAATATTAACTGTAGCATTATTTGTAGTGGCAAAATTCTAAAAACAATTTGAATGTGTGCAGGCACGGAAAGCCAAAACACTGTGGCAAAAAACAATCTACATGAAGGATCTCTGTGAGTTTCCGAAGGAAAGAAGGAACCGTCAAAGAAGGAGGTACTTTTCTCTGAAGGGAGGAGAGAACTTCCACTTTGTTTATGGACCTGTCTAAATACTGACAGAGTCTGTGGACTCAAAAGGCTTCCATAACCTTGGCAGCTCATGGCAAGAGCCTCAGGTGATCACTGATGTCATATGTAAGAGTGTTAATTGTTGGTGCCGGCACTGTGGCACAGTGGGTAAAGCCGCCACCTTGCAGTGCCAGCATCCCATATGGGCACCAGTTTGAGTACTGGCTGCTCCACTTCTAATCCAGCTCTCTGCTATGGCCTGGGAAAGCAGAAGAGGATGGTCCAAGTCCTTGGACCCCTGCGCCTGCGTGGGAGACCTGGAAGAAGCTCCTGGCTCCTGGCTCCTGGCTCCTGATCAGCTCAGCTCTGGCTGTTGCAGCCGTTTGGGGAGTAACCAACGGATGGAAGATCTCTTTCTCTCTCTCTGCTCCCTTTATGCCCCCTACCCCCCTCTGACCCCCTCTCTACTCACCCCCTGCCCTCTCTCTCTGCTCCTACCCACCCCTCCACCTCTCTTTGTGTAACTCTTTCAAATAAATAAATAAATCTGGCCGGCACCGCGGCTCAAAAGGCTAATCCTCCACCTGTGGCACCGGCACCCCAGGTCTAGTTCCGGTTAGGGCGCCGGATTCTGTCCCGGTTGCCCCTCTTCCAGGCCAGCTCTCTGCTGTGGCCCGGGAGTGCAGTGGAGGATGGCCCAAGTCCTTGGGCCCTGCACCCCATGGGAGACCAGGAGAAGCACCTGGCTCCTGCCTTCAGATCAGCGTGGTGCACCAGCCGCAGCACACCGGCCGTGGCGGCCATTGGAGGGTGAACCAACAGCAAAGGAAGACCTTTCTCTCTCTCTCTCTCTCTCTCACTGTCCACTCTGCCTGTCAAAAAGATAAATAAATAAATCTTTAAAACGGTGTTAATTGTTAAATCAACAACAGGAGTCACTGTACATTTACTCCCCATGTAGGACCTCTGTCCTTAGTGAGTTGTACTATGAAAATTAACTGTAAAACTTGTTTTCAAACAGTACTTTATATTTTTTGTGTCAATGTGGGTACAAACTGGAAATCTTTACTTAGTGTAGAGTTGGTCTTCTGTTTATAAAGCTAATTAAAATCAAAACTTAATAAAGAAAAAAAAAAAAAAACAGGATTAAGCACCTGGCTCCTGCCATCGGATCAGCGCGGTGCGCCAGCCGCGGCGGCCATTGGAGGGTGAACCAACGGCAAAGGAAGACCTTTCTCTCTGTCTCTCTCTCTCACTGTCCACTCTGCCTGTCAAATAAAAAAAAATAAAAAAAAACTTAATAAAGAATGGGATGGGAGAGGGAGTAAGAGGTGGGACGGAAGTGGGAAGGTGGGTATGGGGGGGAAGAACCACTATATTCCTAAAGGTGTACTATGAAATTTGTATTCATTAAATAAAAGCTTTCAAAAAAAATTGATGGGACTGGGAATACGAAGGGAGGATGTGGAGGGGTGAGAGTGTGGGTGAGAGGGCGGGAATGGTGGGAAGAATCACTATATTCCTAATGTCATACTTATGAAATGCACAAAGTTTATATTCCTTAAATAAAAGGTTTCATTGGGAAAAATAAAACAATTTGAATGTGCATCAAAAGGAGCTAATTGAACAACTCATACATCCATACAATAGGATACTTTTTGTATACCTAACACTATAACTAAATATCTATACTTATGAAGAAAGGTGGTTTATTTTGGCTCATGGTTTTAAAGGTTATGCTCAAGATGGAGTGAGCCCCACTGGTTCAGGCATTTGGTGAGGCTGCAGGCTGGCAACACAGAGCATGTATGGAGGAACAAGCACATGGCAAACGAGGAAACAGAGAGCTAGGAAGTATGTTTCTTCTATGTGACCACCAATTATAAAGCCAGCAAGATTCAATCACAAGGGCACTCTGCATCAATTTAATCCAATCACATCCAAAAGGCTCCACCTTCCAACACCAGAATTGGATTATATTTCCATCCTTAATTCAGTAACATAAACTTTGGAGGATCAAGCAAGCCTTTAACACAGGCCTTTAGGGGAACACTCAAACTAATATTTACACCATGGCTCTACGCATCTGTAAAATCACTAAGATTTCCGTGGACTAATAGGGATTAATATTCAAGGTACAGTGATAGGTGTTGGGGGATGGAGGAGGCTGGAACAGGTGCAGAACAATATATAGTTTGCCACCTTTTATGACCTAAAAGGGAAGTAAAATAAACATACAGAGGCCAGTATAGTGGTGCTGTGGGTCATACCACAGCTTGTAAAACTGGCATCCCATGCTCGAGTGCCATTTTGAGTCCCAGCTGCTCCACTTCTAATCCAGCTGTCTGCTAACACACCTGGGAAGCTAATCATTAAGACCAGGATGGAGTTCCTGGATCTTAGCTTTAAGATTTGAGAAGTAGAGACAGACAGAAATGTCTTCTATCTGCTAGTTCACTCCCCAAATGACCACAATGGCGGGAGCTGAGCCGATCCGAAGCTAGGAGCGAGGAGCTTCTTGTCTCCCAACTGGGACAGGGGTCCAAGCACTTGGGCCATCTCCCACTGCTTTCCAGGCTATAAGCAGAAAACTGGATCGGCAGAGGAGCAGCCAGGACTCAAACTGGTGCCCATATGGATTGCCAGTACTGCAGGTGGTGGATTTACCCACTATGTCAGCACCAGCCTTAATCTGAGGTGTTTAACCTGTCAAAGATATGCATTTTTAATGATAATCAGTGATGGCTAAGGTTCCGGGAAAATGGTTACTCAAGTACATTGGAGTTTAAATTGATTTCAGAGACTCATTCTTGACATAGAACTCTTCTAAAAATTTATCCTAGTATGTTTATCAAAGTGTTTATATATCAGAAAAGAGAAGGTCCAAATTTCCAACAATTGGGTACTGATAAAGTAAATACAATATAATACAGTACCACAGTGCTGAAGAATAACATGGCAAACAGTTTCTACAAAATTCTCGAGTGATTACAGGTAATAATAAATTCACATGTGTAAGATGTTAATTTTTCAATCTAGTCATAAGTGAACATTACTTGAAATTTCTTTCAATTTCTCAAAATAAAATTTTTAAGTCATTACAAACAGAATCCCAATTTTGAGTGTGTATGTATGTACACATATATATTTGTGACTGGACATAATTGTCCTTGGGTCATGGAATGTGTTATTTTCTTCTTTGCCCCTTGCAAAATGTCCCAAATTACATGCACTGTGCATTACCCTTATAGTCAGAAAGAAATTACTCCAAAGCAACTTTTATAGGAGAAATTTCAAAGTACTTATTATAAAATAATTTTAAGTTAACAAGTGTTCAAGGCCACTGTTAAATAGTATCATTCATTAGAGGAGAAAAGATGATCCAAGATCCCATGCCACTTTTCCTTTAAAATGTCAACTCAAATGAACTCATGTATGCGTATTTAGAAGTAATTCAGTCTATAACATTATCAATATAGTATATACAAAAATGGAAAGAATACAGTGAAAAATACAAACACAAGTTCTATTACTTTATCACACAATGGAACATTTTTTATATACCACCTAGAAAGAACATACAGCCAATGAGAGGCCTCTGGAATAAACCACTCACAATGGGAGACTCATGGATATGAACTATAGTCTCAGTTTTCCTACTATCAGCTAGTTCCTACTACCTTTTATCAAAATCATTCAACGGAGATTGATCCATGCTTCAGTTCTCTCTTATTAGAGTATTACTGATTTTTAAAGTATTCAGTATTATGATTTTATAATCTTACTAATCCAATAAACATTATCTTCTAAAAAAGAAACTTAGGCCATTTGGAAAATTTAACATGAAGAAAACAAAAGTGCCCAACAGTTAATCATCTTACAAGAAGTTAGACTTTTGAAGAAAACTCTAAATGAATAATTGAGAGTTGAAAGGTAAGGACTACATAGCTTGCTTTCTAGATGTGTGAAAAATCAAATGCAAGTCTGTATCATATAAAAGAAAATGACTGTAATGAAATAATTACCTTTAAAATAATTTAGCACTTCGTATGTCTATCCAAAAGTGAGAAAAGCCTAAAAATATTTACTGAGCATTTTGCACCTGATACCTTTATCACATATCTGAGCTTTTAAATTTTATTTCTAAGCTGATGTGCAATATAATCTACAAAAAGGAACCTCGTGATAAATTTCTATTCACCTTCTGTAAACAATTAAAGATCTTAAAGAGAAATAAAAATTTTTTAAGATATTTATAGAAGCAGATAACAGTACTCCACTAGATGATTTTTTTTAAAACACAATATTGCTGTCTTCAATCTATTCTCTTCCCTTTGTTTACTTTTCCACCTGAATTCAAATTACAAAGAACAGGTATCAGTCAATAGATGCCAACATGAAAAACAAAAATGAGCTTCCCCCTAAAAAATGTAATATATATGAGAAAATTTAACATTTTGAGATTTTATTATTGTTTATAGCCCTTGTCTATACTCCTGAGGAACAGTGGTTTTTCTACTTACTACTTGTTGAATTCTTTATTTAGTGGTGTTAAGCTTGTGATTATAAATTCAAACTATGTAATTTTAATAATTAAAAAATAAGGAAGCTGGCAGTGTGGGAGGGAGAGACATTAGGGTGGGAAGTGTCATTATGCTCTTAAAGACATACATATGAAATACATGATCTGCTCTCTTTATATAATTTTAAAATGTTTAAATGAGCTTCCCATTGTTCAATGCTTACTAGAATAAATAAAAGGACAAAAAGCTTCATGATTTCCAGCAAGAGTCATATTGGCATGTCATTTGAACTTGTTCTCTCCAAATGAGACAGATGTGAATGTAAATTAACTGACGCGTTCAGGAATAACTAGTAGAAAAAGAGGAGGAGGGAGGCAGTAATGCCAGAGTGTTCTCTGCTGAGTAAAAACAGAACAATGTGCTAACAACTTAAATTCATACATCAGCATTTTTATATACCTCATTTCATACTTAAATCCCTGGCTAATTCTATATACATTTATTCCTGAGGAAACAAAGGCTCAAAGAGGTTAACTTTAATGACATGAAAGTTAATAGCATGCTCTAAACTCAGATTTAAATTACTGTAAAAAAAAAAAAGGCATTCCAAACAGCAAAATATGATTACAATTTAAAATGATCTTAGAAAAGTATTATTCATAATTTCTAATCAAGTAGTCACTTTTTCAGTGATTTCACTGACAGACTTTTCCCCTTAGCTAAGTAGTAAAAATTAGTTTCTGACTAAAAATACCAATATATCATTAATTTCAGAGATAAAAAATTAGTTGGCCCTCCATTTCTGTGGGTTCCGCATCCATCAATTTAACTGATTCAGGAAAAAAAAATTGTACTTAACATCTACACACTTTCTTGTCACTACTCCCTACCATGGGTGGAGAATCTTTTTTCTGCCAAGGGCCATCTGGATATTTATAACAGCATTCATCATTTGTGGGCCATACAAAATTACCAATTTAAACATGAGTCTGCTACAGTTTTATTGAATCTCAAGTTCTGCCTGAGGTTGGTTGCCTTGGCAGGGCCAGACCAAATGATTTTGTAGGCCTTTATGACTCGCAGGCTGGACGTTCCCCACCCCTGCAACACAGTCTAACAATTATTTAGACAGTACTTGTACAGATTAGGGATTACAATATACAATTTAAAAAACATAGGACAACATATATTGGACATATGCAAATACTACATCATTTCATATGAGGGATTTGAGCATATGTTGATATTCGATTTTGGCATCTGTAGGGGTCCTGAACCAATCCTGTGCAAATACCAAGGGATGACTTAACCATATAATCAGGTACTCTACATTTTTAAACAGAGTAATCTAATGGTATGAAGGAAGATGCTTTGTCAAGGATAACTTACATCTTCAGAATTCTATGGTGAAAATATTTTATATAAAACCTTCCCTCTTTATGTTTTACTATTTCAATTATAGGCTGAACATCCCTTACATGAAATGCCTAGAAGTTTCCTTTTTTTTTTTTTTCAGGCAGAGTGGACAGTGAGAGAGAGAGAGAGAGAGACGGAGAGAAAGGTCTTCCTTTGTCGTTCGTTCACCCTCCAATGGCCGCCACAGCCTGCGCACTGCGGCCAGCACACCGCGCTGATCCGAAGGCAGGAGCCAGGTGCTTCTCCTGGTCTCCCATGGGGTGCAGGGCCCAAGCACTTGGGCCATCCTCCACTGCACTCCCGGGCCATAGCAGAGAGCTGGCCTGGAAGAGGGGCAACCGGGACAGAATCCAGTGCCCTGACTGGGACTAGAACCCGGAGTGCCGGCGCCACTAGGCGGAGGATTAGCCTATTGAGCTGCGGCACTGGCCAGGAATAGAAGTATTTTAGATACTGGAGTTTTACAAATTTTGGAATACTTGCAAAGACTGCCTTTTGAGCATCCCTAAAGTAGAAAAATTTAAAATCTGAGCAGATTTTTAATTAGGGGTGCTCAACATATATTCAGTTTATTGTATTTCCTTGGCTTTGCAACTAATATTTACCAGACTCTTAATCCTGAGAGGACATCTCATTTTTTTTTTTTTTTTAGATTTATTTTTATTTGAAAGGCAGGGTTATAGAGAGGGAGGGAGTTAGGGAAATAGAGAGGTCTTCCATCCACTGGTTCACTCCCCAAATCACTGCAACAACTAGATCTGCACCAATCTGAAGCCAGGAGGCAGGAGCTTCTTCCAGGTCTCCCACGCGGGTGCAGGGCCCAAAGACTTGGGCCATCCTCCACCACTTTCCCAGGCCATAGCAGGGAGCTGGATTGAAGTTCAGCAGCTGGGACTCAAACCGGCAACCCACATGGGATGCAGGCACCACAGGCATTGGCCTTTCCCACTGGGCTACAGCACCGCCCCTCTTTCATTTCTGATTAGTCACCTTCCACCCAGTAATTTAATATTCCTTCTTTCTCGGTAGGTCTGTTTTAAGGATCCCAAGTAAACCAGAGCAAACCATACTAGGGAAAATCAAACACTGACTTGAACCTTAATTAATATTCTATTTGAGAGAAAAAAAATCTGAATATAGGTTTAGTATTCCTTATTAAAAGTGTTTTAGATTTCTAATTTTTTTCAGATTTTGGAATATCTGTGTGTGTATATATATATGAAGATATCTTGGGGATGGGATGGTCTAGACATAAAATTCATTTATGCTTCCTACACACCTTATATACATAGCCTAAAGATAATATTATATGCCACTTTTATTTCTTTTTAAAGATTTATTTTATTTATTTGAAAGATGGAATTAGAGAGAGGTAGAGACAGAGAGAGAGGTCTTCCATCCGCTGGTTTACTCCCCAGATGGCCACAACGGCTAGAGCTGTGCCGATCCGAAGCCAGGAGCCAGGAGCTTCTTCCAGGTCTCCCATGTGGGTGCAGGGGCCCAAGGTCTTGGGCCATCTTCTACTGCTTTCCCAGGCCATAACAGAGAGCTAGATCGGAAGAGAAGCAACCAGGACTAGAACTGGCGCCCATATGGGATGCCAGCGCTTCAGGCCAGGGCTTTAACCCGCTGCGCCATAGCCCCAGCCCCTATATGCCACTTTTAATAATTTTGTGCATGAAATAAAGATTGCATACACTCAATTATCAGACTTGTAGGCATATTGGCACTCAAAGTTTTGGATTTTGGGATTGGGGGTACTCAAATTGCAGTTCTTCCATAAACAAACACCCGTAACTATCTCTTCCCTCAATTTTATTTCAAAGAAACATGATAAATAAAAATAACTGAAACAGACCCCAAAAAAGTGTATTACTTTGACTGTAAATTAATCATAAGCTGTTAGAACTGTAGGTATTCCATTTTCTTTCCTCTCCTGTGAGTCCATGAACAGAGAATGTATATCATAAGAATGAGGAATACCAAAACAATCAGAAGGTACTGAGAAAAGTATACTCAATTCCTTCCCCTAGCTTCACCTAACCCTCCTTTGAGAAAGCATTTCAAGGGGTAAAAAGGAGGGAGAAAGCTACTTTCAAGACAGAATTTCGTACTTTAGAAGTAGTAACATGGGTAGAGGAAAATGATGGTTCATCCTTCAACAAACACTATCTCCATATAAAATTTTTAAAAATTCTCAAAAAGGAATCCCTCACAAACATAATATATAATTCTCCTTTCACCTCTTATTCTACAGAAAGGAAATGAAGAAATACTAGCCTGGCTTGACCCGAGAAGACAGAGCTAAAATGAAGAAAAAAAATCTATTCTGTAAATACCCACAGCAGACTTGATTAAAAGTAAGTATCCTATGCAGTCTTTGCATGAATTATGATAAGTTTATTAATAAAAGGCAAATACTTAGCCAATTCATTTTCCTTTTCAAAACCATCCTTCACCTAGCCAACTCTGACAATTAACCTTATTGAGCACTTTCCCCTTGCCCTTTATATGCCAAAGGCCCATCTCTTACTCAGGTCTGATGTCTGATATTGCCCTTCTCCATAATCTATTTATGTATCAGATTATGTGATTAAAGTACTTCATACTAATGAGTAAATTAATTTTTTATTTTTTGCCAGGTAGAGTTAGATAGTGAGAGAGAAAGACAGAGAAAGGTCTTCCTTCCATTGGTTCACTCCCCTAATGGCCACTATGGTTGGCGCTGCGCCGTTCTGAAGCCAGGAGCCGGGTACTTCCTCCCAGTCTCCCATGCGGATGCAGGGACCCAAGTACTTGGACCATCCTCTGCTTCCCTCCCAGGCCACAGCAGAGAGCTGGACTGGAAAAGGAGCAACCGGGACTAGAACCCGGGGTGCCAGCGCCACAGGCGGAGGATTAGCCTAGTGAGCCACAGCGCCAGCCAAGTAAATGAATTTTAATCCACAAAGTTCAATTCCACAAACATCACTTAGCTCTACTATGTATAAGACACTAAGTTTAATCAATTCAAAGTATCTCTTCTTATATGAATTAGTTAACCAGGGCCAGTGCTGTGGCGTAGTACTAAGACTCCACCTGCAGCTCTGGCATCCCATATGGGCACCAGTTCAAATCCCGACTGCTCCTCTTCTGTTCCAGCTCTCTGCTATGGCCTGGGAAAGCAGTAGAAAATGGCCGAAGTGCTTGGACCCTTGCACCAGCATGGAGACCCGGAAGAAGCTCCTGGCTTCAGATCAGCTTAGCTCCGGCTGCTGTGGGCCATTTGGGGAGTGAACCAGCAAATGGAAGACCTCTCTTGCTCACTCTCTCTCTCCCTGTCTTTAACTCTACCTCTCAAATTAATAAATCTTTAAAGGGGGGGGGGGCGGTGCTGTGGTGCAGCAAGTTAAAGCCCTGGCCTGAAGCGCCGGCATCCCATATGGGCACCGGTTCTAGTCCCAGCTGCTCCTCTTCAGATCCACCTCTGTGCTATGGCCTGGGAAAGCAGTAGAAGATGGTCCAATTCTTTGGGCCCCTGCACCCAGGTGGGAGACCTGGAAGAAGCTCCTGGTTCCCATCTTAAAAAAAACAAAAATCCAGTGGAAAGAACTAGTTAATTTTAATCAGTGTTTTCATGGACAATAAAAGGAAGAGGCACAAGAATACCTGCCTCATCACACTTGCCCCATCCCATTCCTTTCCATCCCTTTGCTAACATTCCCCTATCCCCAACTGTCAGTGAATAAAATCCAACATATGAATATTTTTTTTAAAGATTTTATTTATTTGAGAGGTAGCGTTACAGACAGTGAGAGGGAGAGACAGAGAGAAAGGTCTTCCATCCGCCGGTTCACTCCCCAGATGGCCACAATAGCCGGAGCTGCGCCGATCCGAAGTCAGGAGCCAGGAGCTTCTTCCAGGTCTCCCATGTGGGTGCAGGGGCCCAAGGTCTTGGGCCATCTTCTACTGCTTTCCCAGGCCATAGCAGAGAGCTGGATGGGAAGAGGAGCAGCCGGGACGGGAACTGGGGCCCACATGGGATGCCGGCACCGCAGGCGGAGGATTAACCCACTGCGCCATGGCGCCAGCCCCCAGATCATTATTTTTTCCCAGTAAAGTCAAATCCAGAGAAGACAATGTGGGATGGCATAGCAAAATAACAAACTTTCAAATCCTAAAATGGCTTAAACTGGGTCTCTTGAATCTAATTTTACATATTAGCTTCAAGTACAATAAAGAGCATCTAAGCAAATTTATTTCCTGACAAGAAATCTATACATCAACTTTGGTCAAAATTCTGGTTATGGCAAGCACTGTGGCATAGTAGGCTAAGCCTCCACCTGTGGCACCAGCATCCCATATGGGTGTAGGTTCATGTCCTGGCCGATCCACTTCTTATCCAGCTCCCTGCTTATGGCCTGGGAAAGCAATGGAAGATGGCCCAAGTGCTTAGGCCCCTGTGCCTAAATGGGAGGCCTGGAGGAGGCGCCCAGCTCCAGCCCTTGCAGCCATCTGGGGACCTTTCTCTGTTTCTCCCTTTCTGTAACTCTGCCTCTCAAATAAAATCTTAAAAAAAAAAAAAAAAAAAAAAAAGGCCAGCACTGCGGCTCAATAGGCGAATCCTCCACCTGCGCTGCCGGCACACAGGGTTCTAGTCCCAGTCAGGGCGGCGGATTCTGTCCTGGTTGCCCCTCTTCCAGGCCAGCTCTCTGCTGTGGCCAGGGAGTGCAGTGAAGGGTGGCCCAAGTGCTTGGGCCCTGCACCCCATGGGAGACCAGGAGAAGTGCCTGGCTCCTGCCTTCGGATCAGGGCAATGCGCTGGCCGCAGCACGCCACCCCCGGCGTCCACTGGAGGGTGAACGAACGGCAAAGGAAGACCTTTCTCTCTGTCTCTCTCTCTCTCTCACTGTCCACTCTGCCTGTAAAAAAAAAAAGAAAGAAAGAAAGAAAGAAAGAAAGAAAGAAAGAAAGAAAGAAAGAAAGAAAGAAAGAAAGAAAATTAAAAAAAAAACCATAAACATCGAGGTTTTTTTTACCTTTAGCTATTTTCTTGTTTTAAATGCTACTATAGTAGACCTCACTTATGCATGGAGGATACATTCCAAGACCCACAATGGGTACTTGAAACCTCAGATGGTTTAGAACAAATGCTACCCATAGTATGTTTTTTTCTTAAACATACATAATGAAGTTTAAATGATAAAGTAGGCATAGCAAGAGATTAACAATGAAATAGAGCAATTTTAACATTGTAAAAAAAGGTGACTGCAGTCTTTGTCATATTACTGTCTGTAGATCTTAACAACTGCTGCATACTTTTTTTTCTTTGAGAACTTTTACTTCTTCACTTAAATGAGACAATTCAAATCTTTTCTTTGGCACACCCAAAATGGTCAGCATCACTACTCCCATACTCTGGGACCATTATTAAAGTAAAATAAGGGTTACTTGAACACAAGCACTGCCATACCCAGATAGTCTGATAACCAAGTTACTAAGTGACCAACAGGTGGGTAACACACACCGTGTGGATGTGTTGGACAGGACAAAAAGGATGACAAGGAATTTCAACTTGCTACCCAGAATTACACACAATTTAAAACTTATGAATAATTTATTTCTGGAATTTTCCATTCAATATTTTTGAACCACAGTTGAACACAGGTAACTGAAACCATGGAAAGCAAAACAAGAGACAAGGGGGAACCACTGTACAAAGCACCAGTTCAATCTGTCCCACTGTATTTAAAGGCTATTGAATCCTATCTACAAGTTCAAATACAGTTCAATTAGACTTGAAATTTTTTCCAAGTCCTCTTGAAATTCCAAACTAACTGGCAAGCTTGCGTTAAACCTATATATTTTTTCGGTTGTAACTTCATTAATTCTGACCTATACCAGAGCTCCTAAAATGGAGAGCAGGATGCAACTACAGAGAGCTTTGGGTTTAACTGGGCCATGTGAAGTTATTTTAAGTTATTCTGACTAATTGTTGAGACTTTAAAATCAAGAAACTGCACAGAAAAATCCAGTTTTATTGTACACACCTGAAAAGACTGGCATTCATACATGACACTCATCAGGTAGACCTGAATACTGGATGTCCCGCTTTACAAAAAGCATAAACTGCTTAGCGTATTTCATTCATTTTCAGTATCTGACTACTATCCAAAGGCACGTGAGTTTGTTACTCATAATCTATCCCTTTGAAAGGCACATATTTTCCACAGCACTTCTATACTTCACTAAGTCACCTAATTGCTTGCAAAAAGCCACAAAGTAAATAGTTTGCAATTCATAGTTAATAATAAAAACTTTTTTTACAAGGCTTAGAAGGGTGAAAAAGAACAAAATTCGGATTTGTGGAAGGATAAAATATAATACCTTAAAAAAAACCTGGAAGCTTTTGAGAGAAAGGTGCAAGCACTCAAAAACATTGTTGAGACACAGCTTTCTAGAGGAACACCTGTGTTAGTCTGTGGCTCCAGGACAGTTAGGTCACAAACTCCGAAATGTCACCGAAATCCATGAAATTACACCTTCAAAAATCATTCACACTTTTTGGACAGTATCAATCCAAGTAAAACCAATATCCTGTACTTTGTCCAGCTTGCTAATTAAAATAAAAAGCAGGAAGGCTCAAAAGGTAGAAACTGTGAAATAAATTCACTTGCCCAGTGCACCCAGTGACATGTGTGGACTGCTGACTTCTCAGCACGGACCCAAAATACTGAGGAGAAAAGAGGCGGAAATCTGGGAGGCTCGGGGTGCTCCCACTGGCCCACACTAACACAAGTACTAAGTGAGGTCTCCCCTCTTTGCACCCCATCCTCAAGGATTCGGAACCCTTTCGGGGCAACTGTTGAGAAAACAAAGCTCTGCCACACGGGACACTGTCGTAGCATAACAACACGCCGCACGTTAGCAGAGTTTCACTCTTCTCCACCCACAGGGAGACCACCCACCCACCACCTCATCCCCTATTGTGATGCGCCCTCCTCAGGATGTCGCCGGGCTGGCCCCGAGATGACAGGAAAGGGGCGGGGCACAGGATTACTCTGCCCTGGATAGGAGGGATGAAGGGATCGCCTTCATCCCCGGGGAAAGGCCTCCGGACTCCCAACCCAAAAGCAGCAGCCCCGAAACTCAAGCCCCTGTCCCTGCCTCTCCGAACCGGGCGCCGGGGGCCGGAGCGCAGAACGCCACCCACGCTCCCCTATCAGGGTCCCGCCGCCAGGACCCTTCGGCAGCCGGGCTATCACGCCCAGATTGGCCCTCCGCCCCTTTCCTTCTTCGCCCCCGCCAAGCCCAGCCTCCCTCGCCGCCCTACCACCGTCCCCCAGCCGAGTCCAGTCACCCTCCAACCTGTAGTCCCCCTTGAGCGTCCGCTGAGGATCAAAGCAAACGCCGAGGCCAGCGACACCTCCGCTTCCTCCTCAGCCGGATCCCCCCAGAGGTAGCTGTGGAGGCGGCCGCTCAGGCGGCTGCGCCTACAAGAGCCGCCCGGGCAGGTTGCAGGCCGGCTCCTCAGCCTCTTCTCGCGAGAGTCCGCAATCCTAAGAGGCGAGGCTAGCTGCGTTCTCGCGAGAGCGGCCGCTCCCCTCCCAGGGTGGGTGGGGCGTCGGGCACGGGAGCAGTTAAGGGAGCGGCCGGCTAAGGTGGGCGCTTGCCTCGGCTGGTTGAACTGTGCCGCGCGGCCCCCTCCTCACGGACGTCAGGGCGGAATACGCCACGAGCCCGGAGCCTGAGTGGCTGCGAGCCGTCACTCCCAAACGTTCGAATCCCACGTCTGCCCCTTAACTTCCCGTCACCGTTAGAAAAAAGCGGACGGCGTTCCCAGTCCAGAGTTGGAGAAATACCTGTGGGACTGCTTGTTCGGGAGAAGCGTCTCCCGCGGCCGTGCGGACCCCGAGATCTGCTCGGGGCGGGTCAGCGAGCCGGCGTGCGGCGGCTGGAGTGGATGAGAGGCAGGTGTCGCGAGGCGCACCCTCTGTTCCCCGGCGTCCGCCGCTGCTTGTATTTGAACGCTCGATTGGCGGGAACGAGCTGGAGCTGCCGCAGCTGGCCGGCCGGTAGAACAGGGAGAGTAGACTGGATGGGATATGCTTCTTGTGGCTAGGGGATCGCCACGTGATAGCGTTCAAGTCGCTCGGCTTCCCAGAGCCCGCCGTCTTCAATTATTGGACTATAAAGGGGGGGGGGGGGGGGACAGCGTCTCCACTCTTGAAGCTCACAACGCGGGGAGCCAGACCCACGGGAGAGGAGGTGGGTCATCTCATGATGCCCTGGTGAACGCACGCTGCTCGCAGCGAGCAGAAAGGGATCCACCTGTTGGCCCCACCTGGCAGGTTGAGGTGTTGAGGAAGCTTACACCAGGAAGTTTACTTTTGAGCTGAATCCGCAGGATGAGTAAGAAGAGCTCACCTGTTTGGAGACGAGTCGAGTCGGAAGGGTGTTGCAAGAAGAGGAAACAAAAGAGGAAGAAAACCTGGTTTGGGTAGTTTGGTATGAAAACAGACGTTGCAGAAAGAAGGTATTTGTTGAGGGGCTGGCGCTGTGGCCTAGCAGGTAAAGCCGCCGCCTGCATTGCGCGTTTGGATCCCTGCTGCTCCACTTCCCATCCAGCTCCCTGCTAATGCACCTGGGAAAGCTGTGGAGGACGGCCCAAGTCCTTGGGGCCTTGCAGCCACGTAGAAGACTCAGGTGAAGCTCCTGGCTTTGGCCTGGCCCAGCCCTAGCCGTTGTGGCCATTTGGGGGAGTGAACCAGTGGATGGAAGGTTTCTCCCTCTCTGCTTCTCCTCTGGAACTGGCTTTCAAATAAATAAATGAAAATTTTAAAAAGTCATTTGTTGAAAGACCTTTAATCACTGTTTAGTTCTGAATAGAAGATTACCTGGGGCCAGCACTGTGGCGCAGCATGTTAACGCCCTGGCCTGAAGCGCTGGTTCAAGACCCAGCTGCTCCACTTCCGATCCAGCTCTCTGCTGTGGCCTGGGAAAGCAGTGGAGGATGCCCCAAGTCCTTGGGCCCCTGCGCCCACGTGGGAGACCTGGAGGAAGCTCCTCGCTTCAGATCAGCGCAGCTCCAGCCGTTGTAGCCAATTGGGGAGTGAACCAGCAGACGGAAAACACCTCTTTGTCTCTCTCTCTCTGCCTCTCTGTGTAACTTTCAAATAAATAAATAAATCTTTAAAAAAAAAAATCACCTGTCTCCATTGTAATACCCTTAGTGCTTCCCAAACTAGTGTTTTATGCTAAGGATCTGATTGCCTGGGCTCACAGTTGGAATTGTCAGCAGTCTTTTCCACCTTTGAGAACATTTAGATGTCGGAGACCTAAGGGAATCATAGGTTAGTGTCGTAGTATACTGAATTATAGCCAACACTGCTAAATTGGAAACTACTAATAATCTTTGAGGATGTTCAAGTAAGAAATTCTAACAGGAATTTTGTAACATACATTCTCTCATGGAAAAACTGAAAATCCTCAAGCAAAAAGACAAACAAAAACCTCACTAATCTTGATGTATTAGCAGAGATTCTCTTGTAAACCATGTTCGAGGGAGGTGATTGTATAGCCAAATTAAGGTTAGTGACGTCTGTCAAACAGGAATCATTCCTTGCATCAAAAAATGTCATTTTCTAAAAAGCTCTGATATTTCACTATAGATTTTCTACCAATCTTTTTATTATTGCTATTATTATTATTTGTTTGCAAGGCAGAAGGATGAGAGAGACCTTTCATCTGCTGGTTAACTCCCCAAATGGCCAAAATAGCTGGGTCTGGCAGATTCTGGGGCCAGGAGCTCCATCTGGATCTCCCACTTGGGTGGCAGAGGTCCAAGTACTTGGACCGTCATCTGCTGCCTTGTCAGGCATATTAGCAAGGAGCTGGATCAGAAGCAGAGCAGCCAGTACTTGAACTGGTGCTCTGATGTGGAATGCTGACATAGCAAGTGGAGGCTTAACACGTTGCACCACAATGTCTGCCCACCACAGCAGTCATCCTTTAGACACATATGAGGGTACTTCAGAAAGTTTGTGGGAAAATGAAAAGAAAAAAGTTGATTTTGGTGCCAAAAAAATCTAGCTGTTTTCATAATTTCCATTTTCTGTGAACTTTTTGAAGACCAGTTGATTTTTTTTGTATTATATGTATATATACTGTAGTTTCATTTGGCTCATGCTGCTTTCCCTACAAATAAGCTCACTACTTGATAGGACAACAAAACGAAGTCATACTATTCATGCTGCATGTCAGTCAGATGCTTTGTTGAGTATAATTCACAAGTTCTAGTTCAAGTTCTAGGAATTTTCCAGAGAACATTATAAGACTTATCAGTAAAAGATTCCAGGTAAAATCAGGAAATTTTATTCCATGCTGGTATCAGTTCAAACTATTTTACCCTACTTTGATGGTTCTTGGAGCTCTCTTACGTTCAAGAAAAAGAAGTAACCAGAGAAAGAAATAATAATAAAGTTACCAGTGTCTATTGCTTAAAAAGACAACCTTTCAAATATTAATTTGATAGTCTTGGCAACAGCTATACACACAGTAGGTAATGCCAGTGATTCAGACAATCACAAAATTGCACAATATATAAATTCTAATACTGCTTGGGCTAAGGTTCAGACCTTTAATAAAAAACCTTCTCCCACAACATCAGTGCACACACCAAAGAGGTAAATACAAAGGTAATAAAAAGTTTGTATAGAAGCAATGAAAAAATTACTTTGGTTGTCTATATTATAGCAAACTAAGAAAGTTGTTTCAAGGCAGAGGATAAGATAGGGTAAGATAAATGCTTGACAAACTGATGATAAGCCACAGATCCAGAATCCTATTTAATTTTTAAAGCCTGAGGTTTCTTTGTACAACAAGATTTATGCAAAGCTATCTAATGGCAGGAATAGAAATATTGCATACAAAGAATTCTATCTCTTTCAGCAAGTATTGTGTATTAGTCAAGACCTTATCTAAGAATATTGAGATACAGACATTACTAATAAACTTATTGTAATGATAAAAATGATATATAAAATTAAGTAACAGAAGGCAGGTTGGGTCATAGAGATGTAAATAAGTGCCATGGGCCAGTGGGAGATCAGAAAAATTGCTTCTGATTGAAGAGACAAAGAAGATGTGAGGAAGGGGTGGAGAAAGGAAGAATGATCTGGATCTAAAAGTATAGAATTCATACATGAGGTAAAAGGAAGGGACATTCCTATGGAGAGACCAAAAAGACATAAAAATGGAAGGTAAGTATATTGTTAGGGGTACAATTAGCAATGAAAAGGAATGAATGGTAAGTAATAAAACTAAATCGAAATTGGGACACAAGGACCTGGGTTGTTAGATCAAAGTGAGGAGCTGTAAACTTTTTCTGAAACTTGTTATCTTGCAATAGGGTAAAATTTCAGAATTTGACAATTCCTTTTAGGCTTTTTTGGTGGAAATTAACAAGGTTATCTAAAAATTTACATATAAATGTAAAAGACCTGAACTAACCAAAAGGTTTATGAAAAAGAAAAGGGTCGGCGCCATAGCTCACTTGGCTAATCCTCCGTCAGCGTCAGCGGCGCCAGCACCCCGGGGTTCTTGTCCCTGTTAGGGCGCTGGATACTAGTCCCAGTTCCTCCTCTTCCAGTCCAGCTCTCTGCTGTGGCCCGGGAAAGCAGTGGAGAATAGCTCAAGCGCTTGGGTCCCTGCACCCGCATGGGAGACCGGGAGGAAGTACCTGGCTCCTGGCTTCGGATTGGCGCAGCACGCCGGCCATAGCAGCCATTAGAGGTATGAACCAATGGAAGGAAGACCTTTCTCTCTGTCTCTCTCTCTCACTGTCTAACTCTGCCTGGCCAAAAAGAAAAAGAAAAGGAGAATTTGTACTTCAAAATTTCAAAACTTACTAGTGAAATCAATATGATGTGGTAATGGCATGTGATTAAGCATATAGATCAGTGAAATAGAATTGAGATTCTATGGGCAGTTGGTTTTCAGCAAATGTACCAATATGGTTTAATAAGGAAAGGATGGTCTTCAAAAAATGCTGCCAGGACAATCATATGCAAAAAAGTAAAACAAAAAACTTAGATCTTGGATCCTTACCTCACATCACTAAAAAATAAAATTGGAGAGAATCTTTGTGACCTTAGATCAGTCAATTCCTAAACATAACACCAAAAGCATTCAATTATTCTTTATAGCATTGTCTATATTCCCACTAAAATAGGGTCTTTTTTACTTGTTAAACTGCTTGTTTGGTGAAGTATTAAACCTTTTTATTGTAATGTAATTTTAAAGTATGTTATCTCAAAAACTAAAAAAAAGAGAGAAGGAAAGAGTGGGAGAGAGGGAAGAGGAAATAATCATGACATTCTTAGAACTGGATCTACAAATCACATTGACTGTTAAAACTAATTAAAAATTAAAATAAAAAATTTAAAAATTGATAAATGAATTAAAACCTCTTGAGCTTCAAAATCAGTATTAAAAGATAAGTGATACACTGACAGAAAATGTTTGCAAATTGTATAAAAACCTGTATCTAAAATATATAATGAACTCTTAGAAAAATAACAAGAAAATTCAAAAATGGCAAAATACTTGCACAGATATTTCTATGAAAACATACAAATGGCTAATAAGCATAAGAAACGTGTAACTGCAGAATGAGGTCAAACTGGCCCTGTCTGTCAACAACAGGTAGAGTGGAACTTTCCCAGTCAAAGAAAACCATCTTGGACTGAGCTCTGGATTCAAATAATAAGATGATACAAGACTACTGGGATAAAGATGAAAGTTTCAAGTGTACTAGAGGATTCCCACAGCAAGACTTGGCATAAGATCCTTAGAGCTACACATTTCAGGGCAAACTGTTTCTGTCTGGTTGTAATCTAACTGAATCTAGAGAGCCTCAATCACCACAGATTGGAAACATCTGGGAATTTCAAGTACCTGAGGTACATTTAATTGTTGACACAGATCCTAACACAGGTGATGGGCCTCTTGCAAACAGATGGGGCTGCTCTGCTGGACCAAGATCTGGTGCTAAAACCTCCCAATCAGAACTTGCATCATTAGCACTTCCCATATACCCACTTGTCCTCCTTAACCCATAAAACCTGTCCCAAACTCCAAATTCAGGAAACAGATCTGTGCTTTGCTTCCTGTCTCCTTGCCAGTCCACGGTACAATAAAGCCTTTCTTTTCTCAAAAGTCAGTGCCATAGTATCTGCTTTTATGCGCATTGGGCATTGAGCCCCTGCTTGATAACAAAAGCTCACCATCATTAGTCAATATGTAGATATAAACTAAAATCACAACGCGTCATTGTACATGCACTTGAACAGCTATAATACAAAAATCGGACAATGAAAAATGTAGATGCAGATATAGAGAAAACTAGAACCCTCATACATTGCTGGTATGATTGCTGTTATTTTGGAAAACAGTTTGACAGCTTTTTACAATTAAATGTGAACCCCTACCATTGTAGGAGCTTGGAATATCTCACCCCAAAATATGACACTCTACCATGGGATTATGAGGAAGGGGCTTTCTCTTAACTTTTTTTTTCTGCTTATAAACAGATCCTCAAAAAAAGTTATAAAATCCCTTCCTGGAGGTTTCATCTACCAGGGAAGACTGACATCACAGAAGACAAGACTGGAAGCCAGCAGCACACCCAGACACTGTGACAAACTAGAACACCTCCCAGCTCTTTTCCTAGGGTTCATTTATCTTCCCTGAAAGTCATTTGCTCCCCCATAAGTGGCCTTCTTTTCCTTCTCTTTCTTCTATTAATATGGCATAAAAATCCTCAAATCTCATCACTCCTTTGAGTATTCACTTTTTTCCACAATACCCCCATGGTTGTAAAATTTGAAATTAATTAATTTGTATGACTTTTCTCCTGTTAACTTGTCTTTTGTCAGTTTAATTCACAAGTTTTCCAGCCATTGGACAAAGATGGTTGAGGAAAAGTTTTTACCTACCCTATACCATGCTATCTAGCAATTTCCCTCCAATGAATCTGAGAGATTGTGAGCCTGCAAAGTGAAAGCAAGAGAATTTTACAGCCATGTATGTGGGTGCAATTCTACCTTTATGGGGTCCAGGAAATATATGTTAATATCTAGGTAGAATTCTTACATTATTTCTGGGAAAAGGACAGTGAGCTCCAGAATTAGGGATCTACTTCTTTTCAATCATTATATCATCACTTCAATAGGTAGTCATGGCAATTGCAAACTGTCGTGATATTAGAGGGAGTAATTTTTACTACACCAAAACATAATAATGAGAGTATACTGAGAGTTCAGGAATCCTTGAGGTTAGGTTAGGTGCTATCTTGAAGTTACCTGTTTTGAACTAGTTCTTTCACCTGTATCTTGTTTTTCAGCTCACTTCCTGGTGGAGGGCGTTGGGCTTGCCACATCACTATTTTAGTCCCCCTTGAGTGATTTATGGAGATTTCATCTTTTGTAATTGCTTCTTGCTGATCAGCTGATCATGCATGTGGGCCCTGCCTATCACAGTTGGAATAAAATCCTCTCACGACCCTCTCTGAGGGTCCCAGTGGCAAACAATATCCATCATCAGCAGGCAGTGACTGAACCCCTTGCATAAGCATGATTTTTATATGAAACTGTTGAAGCCTAGGAAACACAAACTTAATAAGCAAATTAAAGAATCAAGGTGCAAATACCAGAAGAGTACAATGACTATCAAGTTCCTAGGAGAGGTAAAAACCAGGTGAAAGAGAGAGCTGTCTCTATGTCAGTCCAAGTCAGTTGTTGCTCTTGTAGGTTGTAGTGATGTCACCGCTCCTCTTCTTCATAAATTTTGTAGATGTTGTGTTCTATCTCACCTGACTTTTTTTATAGACATGTAACAAATCAGATTAATTACAACAGACGCCTCCTTGTGCAGCCAGTAGTCAGTCTAATGCCACATAGTGACTGAAGACTACTCCTACAAGGGAACCTTTTCAGAGTTGTTTTCCTTTTTTTTCCAATTTTAATTACTCTTACTTTTTTTTCTTACTCTTAGTAACTTATGTATAGCAAAACTTAGTAAACAACTTATTTGTCAGTAATTTTTCATCAACAACTCATGACAATATATTTACTAATAGGCCCAATGCCTTTTACAGAATTGAAGAAGCCAACAGTACATAAATTTATACTTAGAAACATCTCCTTCTTTTACATGTCCTTAATTTATTTATTTATTTATTTATTTATTTGAAAGACAGAGTTACAGAGAGGCAGAGGCAGAGAGAGAAATCTTCCATCCGCTGGATCACTCTTCAAATGGCTGCAATGGCTGGAGATGTGCCTATCCGAAGCCAGGAGCCAGGTGCTTCTTCCTGGTCTCCCATGTGGGTTCAGGGGCCCAAGGACCTGGGCCATCTTCTACGGCTTTCCCAGGCCATAGAGGAGAGCTGGATCAGAAATGCAGCATCCAGGACTTGAACTGGCACCCAAATAGGATGCTGGCATTGTAGGCGGCAGTTTTACCCATTATACCACAGTGCTGGTCCCTCAATTTATTTTTAACAATTACTTAGGTTACTGACGAAACTGAAATATTAGACAATGTGGTTATTACTTTAAGTGGTTTTCATGCAAAGAAAAATCTCTAAAAGCTAGACTGATCTACTGCATACAGAGGAAGCAATGGGCATTATGCTATATCTTCACCTGCGTTATTAGTTCTTGAGTCAAAATTGTACATTTATGATTTTAAATATCTAACACAAATAAGTATAACTTTTTCTTGTTCAGTAAACCCAGGCACAAATATGTTAACCATTCTGAAAATATCTTTACTTTGTTTTTCTTGACAAATTTAAATTTCTTTATCAAATATTTAAGTCACATGCACCAAAAGCACTTGGATTCATTTAAATGTTAGCTCATGCGAGCACTCATTTTTTTGTAAGACAATCAAAATTAGAGAATGATTTAGGGAATTTTACCATGTAGTCACAACAAGTGTATGTATAAATACATGACACAAATAGCAGTTGTCACTCCACAAAAAACAATTAACACAACATGGAAAACACAAATCATAAGTGACCTTAGACAGATACAAGAGCGCACTTAACATGAACCCCAGCTTCTGCAGGGCTTCATAAGGAGCACTCTGCAATGAAACTCAGTCCTGTCTCCGCATGAGGGTTCCCCCCACTCCCACCATGGCCCAAAGGGGCCAATTCACCAAAACCTATAATGGGCTAACCAAGACCAATATAAAGGCCAACCAGAGCAGCATGAAGGTTGAGGAAATTGCCTTTTTTTTTTTTTTTTTTTTTTTTTGTTAGTAGATGGGAATCAGTCCCATGGAGGGCATCCAAACAGAAAGACCACAAAGGAAAATAAAGTAGCTTTCTTTAGACAATGGGTCTAAGTGACCCATCAATCTGCATACATAGGAAGTCAAAGCAATCAAAAGTCAAGTGACCTTGGGCATTCAGGGATGACCAGGGATGAGGGTAGAAGGTGAAAGCACATGGGAAGTACTGGAAACAGGCCCCATGGAAAACATAGCCCAGCAACCAGATGAGTCAAACAGAAAGACCATTAATGAACAGAAGGTTATACAGGGAACTTTCAAAGAAGGTTTACCCATCCTTTACAGCATAATTGTGCCAGACAGCCTTAATCTGGGGTCCAGGTTGTCCTTACGAGCAGTCCCTTCAACTATCTTTGTGGTTGCCTGGAAGTTGACACCAGACCTACCAGAATGGGCCACCTGCATGGGACACCATGGTCTCAGGAGGGCCCTTGGCTTCAGCGAGAGATAGAAATCAATTGCGAGGGGCCGGCATCCTGGCACATTGTGTTAAGCTGCCACCTTTGATGCCAGCATTCTGTATGGGCTCCAGTTTGTGTCTTGGCTGCTCCATTTCCAATCTAGCTCTTTACTAATGTGCCTAGTAAAGCAAAGGAAGAGGCCCAAGTACTTGGGCCCCTGCTGCCCACATGGGAGACCCAGATGAAGTTTCAGGCTCCTGATTTCAGCCTGGCCCAGCCCTGTCTATTGTGGCCATTTGGTGAGTGAACCAATGAACAGAAGCTCTCCCCTTCTCTCTGTAACTCCATCTTTCAAATAAATAAGTAAATCTTTTTTTAAAATGAAATCAATTGTGAGGCAGTAAAATGAAAGCAAGAAAAGAGCAGGTTACTCCACAGACAAAGCAGGCCTGTGTGTGGTTGGATTTCTACATTTATGGGGTCCGGGAAAAGTACGTTAATATCTAAGTGAAATATTCACCCTATTTCTGGGAAAGGGGCAATGACTTCCAGGAATTATAGTCACGTCCACAGGTTGTCATGGCAACTGTAAATTATCATGATGTGAGAGGGAGTGATTCTTTGCTTGCTTATGGCATTGTAACGAGCGTATAATGAGAGTTCAGATCTCCTTGTGGTTAGGTCAGATGCCATCTTGGAGTCAGCTAATTGGAACTGGTTCTTTTGCTTGTGTCTTGTTTTTCAGCTCACTTCCTGGTTGATGGAGCTGGGACTTGTCACATACTATCTCACTACAACATGGGTAAAACATTCCAAGTATGCAAAAGCACTATGCCAAGTGAAAAGAAGCCAGATGCAAGACTACATATTGTATGCTTCCATTTATATAAAATTACCAGAAAAGGCAAATTTATAGAGTCAAAAAATTGATCCATAATTGCTTGGGGCCAAGAGTGGGAGCAAAGATTGACTGCAAATAGGCTAATGGAAACTTTGCAGATAGTAATCTTCTAAAGTAAAGGATGGGTGACAGTTGCACAACTCTTTAAGTACCAAAAATCAGTCCTTACAATGGGTGAATTTATGTTGTAATGTATCAAGAAAGCTATAAAAAAAGAATACTAATTATATTGGGTTATATACCTCAGTCAAGTCTTTGGGTCCCATTTTTTAAACAATCTCTTTTTAATGCTTGAAAAAAGACTTCCAGAGATTGAAAATGTATTTGTAAATCTTCCCAATTCTAAATTTCATATGTAACATAAAAATTATGTAAGTACATGCAAAAATTATTGAGATAAATTAGATACTCTTTTAAAAAGGTTTATTTATTTTATTGGAATAAATTAAAGATATTCCTTTTTAAAAAGGTTTATTTATTTATTTACAGAGAGAGAGGATTAACCCCTGTGCCACAACCCCAGCCCCTAGTGACTACTTGAGACTAAATATTTTTTTTTTTATTTTTTATTTTTATTATTTTTTTTTTTTGACAGGCAGAGTGGACAGTGAGAGAGAGACAGAGAGAAAGGTCTTCCTTTGCCGTTGGTTCACCCTCCAATGGCCGCCGCTGCAGCCGGCGCACCGCGCTGATCCGATGGCAGGAGCCAGGATCTAGGTGCTTTTCCTGGTCTCCCATGGGGTGCAGGGCCCAAGCACCTGGGCCATCCTCCACTGCACTCCCTGGCCATAGCAGAGAGCTGGCCTGGAAGAGGGGCAACCGGGACAGAATCCGGCGCCCCGACCGGGACTAGAACCCGGTGTGCCGGCGCCGCAAGGTGGAGGATTAGCCTATTGAGCCACGGCGCCGGCTCATTGAGACTAAATATTTACAGATATCCATTTTTTGAAAATTGACCTGTAGGGTCAATAGGAAACAAGTAGATTTTTACATGTGTGTAAGGATGTGTTGTCTGTGTGTATGTGTGTTTGAGGGGTAGGAGACTAATTAAGCAAACTGGGTCTAAAAGGGCAATATGAAAGTGGAAAGGATAAAGAATAGCCTAGGGAATGGACATCATGGCACAATGGGTTGAAGCCATGACTTGGGACACCTGTATCCCCACCCCCAGTGCCTGCAATCTAGTCCTACCTCAGCTTCCAATCCAGCTTCCTATTAATGTGCCCCCCAGGGAGGCCACAAATGATGGTGCCCCCCATGTCACCCATATGGGAGACCCAGATAGTGTTCCTGGCTCCTGGATATGACCTGGCCCAGTCTTGGCTGTTGCAGGTATTTTGGAAGTGAACTGGAAAGTGGACGATCTCTCGCTCTCCCTCGCTTTCTTTCTCACTCTCAGTCTCTCTATCTACATTTCAAATAAATAAAAATAAATAAATACACTTAAAAAGAGAATAACTCAGGTGTTAAGAGGAAGGGGCAGGGGTCCCTTTCATTTATTTATTTATTTGTTGTTGTTAAAGAGCTCAGATTCATGTAACATTTATTTGGAAAATGAAGTTCAAGAAAAGAAAAATGTGTGCGTGTGCATACTATTCATTTATTTTGTAGGAACAGACTAATACATGAGTAAAACAGAATAAAAAATAGAGTACAAAATAAGCCTATGTTAATAACATCAGCAAGATGGCAGGATAGGATATGCCAGGACTGTACCCTATAGCTAGATCAACTTAGTAATCACACAGGGAGTCAGAAACCAATTAAGAAGCTGCAGAACCCCAGAAGAGCACAAAACCAAATATAGCCACATGGGAATAGTGACTATAGGAAACTAACTCAGAAAAGGATGGACATGTCCCATCTGCATGGACCACAGTCATGTGTGGCTTAATCGCAGGGATAAGTTTTGAGAAGCATATTGTGAGGCAGATTTGTCATAGAGAGGTTTGTGACTTACACAAACCTGGGTGAGATAGCCTACTACACACCTAGACTATACGGTGTAGCCCATTTTTCCTAGGCTATACCCCTATGCAGCCTATAACTATATGTAATAGCATAGAAATTATAAGTATTAATGCATCTTAACATCAAAGAGATACAGTGAAAATACTAGGCCAGATGAATTTCTCAGCTCCATTAAATGCCTAAGGGACCACTGTCCCATATGCTGCCCAACAATGAATGAAATATTGTAACTGACAGATGACTGGATTTCAAAGATCCCTGCTTGACGTTCTGTAAATAAAATGTCTGCCTTACCTGCCTCAGACATTTAGTGAAGGGAAACCACAGTGGACTGTTAATCTGTCCCCTGTCTCTTGACATCACTTAGATCCCAAGGATCCAGGCTCTATGGCCTAGGGAAAGCGAGTGGCTGATGTGGGTAGAAGTGACGATGATTCTGCTGAACACATGCAGCTGCTCACTGAGGTTCCATGGGAAAATGACTCTGGATCCAGCCACAGGCGACGACGTCCTTGTATTCTCTAATGACCTTGGGAGCAATGGATGTGGGAACTCCTGGATGAGACCACAACAGAAGACTGAGACATTCATCTCTGCTGCTGTGTCCCGGGGTCCTCCTGCTTCACCTCTGGCTGACACTATCAGGAGGTGATCGTCAGAGGAGCAGCTGAATGTGCTGTGAGTGTTTGGCAGGAAATCTACACGTGGCAAAGAACCTTTCCTGGTATCCTCAGAATTGGGGGGGTCTATGTGTGAGTCTTAGGGGGTGTATGAAGTTGCCAACATGGAAACGTGCTGTTCTCTATATGAACTCAAAGTTGCAGGATGTGGGCATTTTCCTGGATGTGGCCTGCAAGCCATTTCACTTTTGAGCACCTCTGATAGTTTGCATTTACACAACTTCACAGTGTACCTACTTTAGAGCCTTTGTGTTCAGTCATTTGACCTGGGATTCCAACAGGCTGGTGAAGGTGAACCCAGCTACATCAGTGCCAAGGAAGCTACAGACGGTCCAATTTGTCCAGTTTTGTACCTGGGGATACCTGATCTCTGTCCAAAAAGAAGAGCATATTGGGTAGAATCCCATAATCATGTACTTTCCCAAACTCCTGTGACATTGACAGATGCTTATAGGTTGAGAAGACCATCTACTTTGTACTTTATAAAGGAAGCCTTGAGAATAGATTTATAATTAATTTTAAAACTTGACTTCATTCTAAATCCTAGTCTTTGCTCAGGATTAAGGTGAAGCAGATGCAAGAGACCTATAGTTTAGTCTCGTCATGTCTTCTTGTGTGTTTCCAAGGGACCACCAAAAAAGTAGTTTGTGCCTACTGCCCAGGGTGAATATCCACTGTCTCAGCCTCTGAGAAGTTCAGGAGGAAGGTTTCCTCTACAGGAAGGAGAATCACAGGGCTGCATTCACTTAGAGGGCCACAGTGTCTAAGGTTAACTCAAGAGAGAAAGGAAAGTCAGGGAAGAGAGACTTGTGGGCCCCAACCCGAGACTGACCTCGTATGGACTGAAAGTTGATTCAAAGGGCAAAGTAAAAAAAGTTTCCAGTCCTCAGCTTCAACATTAATAGAACAAAATACCAATCTCTGAGCTCTGTTTTCAGTACTTAAGATACGACTTTTTTAAAATTGTTCTACAAATACAAAGCTATGGAGAAATAATAAATTGTTTGATAGATGGTGCTTAAAACACTGGCTGTTCAAGAAAATAAACAAATATATAAAATCCAAACTTAACACTTTGTCATATGCAAAACTGGAGTGCAGAAGAATAAAAACCTAAGAGTTAATGTAGAATGGGCGTTTGGCTCAGTGGTTAGTTGCTGCTTGGGACACCGCCACCCCATATAGGAGTGCCTGGTTGGAGTCCCAGGTCCTCTGTTTCTGACTAGTTTCCTGCTAATGCATCCTGGGAGGCAGCAGATGATGGCTCAGGTGCTTGGGTCCCTGCCACCATGTAAGAGACCTAGATTGAGTTCTGGGATCCTGGCTTAGGCTGCGAGCTGGCTGTTGTGGGCATGTGGGGAGTGGACCAGTGAATGGAAAATCTCTTTTTTTCTTTCTCTCTCTCCCTTTTGATTAATATGAAAATAAATAAATTTTAAGGTGAATGTAAAGCAGATATCAAAGATAATATTGTTGCTTATGTTTAGTGGAAGACTTCTTCAACAACATCTTCCAAATACGAACAATGAAGTAAAAAACTGATGTATTTTGGTCTGTCAAAATTAAGCATAGAAATTGTTATTAAATACATGACACTCTGGAAGAAAATACTTAAACATTTAAAACTAACAAGGAATTTGTATTAGAATACTTACAAATAGGCCGGCGCTGTGGCTCACTTGGCTAATCCTCCACCTGCGGTGCCGGCACCCTAGGTTCTAGTCCCGGTTGGGGTGCTGGATGCTGTCCCAGTTGCTCCTCTTCCAGTCCAGCTCTCTGCTGTGGCCCGGGAGTGCAGTGGAGGATGGCCCAAGTCCTTGGGCCCTGCACCTGCATGGGAGACCAGGAGGAAGTACCTGGCTGCTGGCTTCAGATGGGTGTAGAGCGCCGGCTGTAGCAGCCACTTGGGGGGTGAACCAACGGAAAAAGGTAGACCTTTCTCTCTGTCTCTCTCTCTCACACTGTCTAACTCTGCCTGTCAAAAAAAAAAAAAAAAAAAAAAAAAGAATACTCACAAATAAAACTCCAAATCAACACATCCAGAAAACCAATGAGAAAATTGCCAAAGGATATAGATGAGCAGTTCACAGAGAAGTGAAATGGCCAACATGTAGAGAGAAGTCCACTCTCACTAGTAAACACAGATAGGCAAATTAAAGCCATGAGCTGCCATTTCATGTTAGTGTGATAACGCTTTCTTCACAAGACATGATTCAAATCTGGAAGTGGAAATAGGGAGACAAGAATGCTCAGATCTGCTTGAACAAGTATAAACTATTCTTGTATTTCACAAGCAATCTTTCGAAATTGCTTATGTCTTGGGATGCCACTCATGGTGGATTGAAAGTCCAAAAGAATTCTCACTCAGTTCCTTAAGGAGACATAGTTAAGTATACTCATTCTGGCACTTATACCTCCTGGGAGACAGAGGCACTGTCCACATGGCCCTCTAGTGGGCATTTCTGGATTACACAGGCTGGAAAACAAAAGGACATTTCCCACACTCTTCTGCATCTTAAGATCTGGAAGAAATCTGAGTTCAGCCAACCATATGCATTCCTGTGAGCCTGGGCAGGCAGAAGGAAGGTGACTCTATGCCTGCTCCCTTACTCCTGGCCAGCACTGCTGTGTTGGGGTTTGATTTTTGCTGTGCTAGTGTTAGCAAAGGTTCCAGGGACAAGGACTGGAAGGCAACAGGCCGAGTACTGGCCATCCATTCTTGCTGGGCTGAGTGATAGTAGGAGCAATGTGATTCTTGAACAGCATCAGCAAGCAGCTGGCTCCTAGCCAGGGTGGACTCAGGATAATATCCAGGCAGCTATTGATATAGAAGAGAGAACAGGTTCCTTGGTGGCTTTGCAAATCTTTCCTCAAAGTTCAACCTAGAGTCTTGTCACTTTCATTGATTCCAGAAGCATTCCTTTCTCTTTAAACTAAAGTAGATTCTGTCCTGCATTTAAACTAATCGCTAACTGCACTGGGATGCCAGAAATTTAGTAATATTCTTCTGTCGTACATTTTGAAAAGTTGACTTGCCAGTAAGAATCCATCTCAATCCTCCCCTCCATCAGGCAGATCCATGCACCCTCTGTGCATTTCACAGTGCTTTGCATTTGTAATGTAATTACTTGCTTATCTCTCAGTCTCACTAATTAGAACACTAATTTTCTGAGTTTGGGTCTGGTATTTCATTCGTCTTTGTAATCCCACCCTTTATCACTGCAGCCAGGCTCACTCTTAACTCATGGCCTTCATACTAGCTGTATCTCCTGTCGGAAAAATTCTCCTATTCCTTTACTTCTAAGTAAGTCTTACTCATCTTTCTCATTCTGGTAGATCTTCTTGAGATTTATCTTACTGTTCAATATAGTAGCCACTAATCAGATGTGGCTCTCTAAATCCAAACTAATATAAATTCAACAAAATCTAAACAAATTCAACAAAATCTAAAGGTCAGACATCAGTCACACCAGCAACATTCTATGTAAATGTAGGTGTGACTACCATGTTGGACAGAACATGGAAATATGTCATCCCAGAATGTTCTGTTGGACAGCATTGATCTAAACAGAATCATTTCTCTCATTCCCCACTTAATTGTACAGCCAAAGAAGACAGGAACCCTATGTTTC
This sequence comes from Oryctolagus cuniculus, assembly GCF_964237555.1. Classification (NCBI taxonomy): domain Eukaryota; kingdom Metazoa; phylum Chordata; class Mammalia; order Lagomorpha; family Leporidae; genus Oryctolagus; species Oryctolagus cuniculus. The sequence continues at coordinate 52,733,996 of NC_091432.1, read as the reverse complement.
TTCTACCATTGTGTGCAGTGTACCTGACAAATAATGATGCTAAATAGATAATTTGCCAAGTGATGAATGAATGGAATTATTTTCTTTCTTTTCTTTTCTTTTCTTTTTTTTTTTTTTTTTGACAGGCAGAGTGGACAGTGAGAGAGAGAGACAGAGAGAAAGGTCTTCCTTTGCCGTTGGTTCACCCTCCAATGGCCGCCGCGGCTGGCGCGCTGTGGCCGGCGCACCACGCTGATCCGAAGGCAGGAGCCAGGTGCTTCTCCTGGTCTCCCATGGGGTGCAGGGCCCAAGCACTTGGGCCATCCTCCACTGCACTCCCTGGCCATAGCAGAGAGCTGGCCTGGAAGAGGGGCAACCAGGACAGAATCCGGCGCCCCGACCGGGACTAGAACCCAGTGTGCTGGCGCCGCAAGGCGGAGAATTAGCTTAGTGAGCCACGGCGCCGGCCCGAATGGAATTATTTTCTAATTCCCATTCCTCAAAATTTGGGATCAAGACTGAAACTATGATCCATGGGTCCATGTAGGGACAAATGCTTTTGCATTCAAGTTCCTGACCGCCTTCCACCTTTTTTTCCCAGGTTTCTTTTCCTTTCATGAAATGAAGAGGACAAAACCAGCTAGTGAGTACTTGGGGATCTGGTACTTTGGTAATACTGAAAAAGTGACTTCAAAATATCAAAATGTAAAACACAATATTAAACCTGAAGGCATTTTGTGCGGTTCTACCGAGTCATGATCAGTATAACTATATACATAACCAAACAGACATACTTGTAACAACTGAGAAATATTAACTTCATGTGTTTAGAATAATGATCATTAAGTTCTTACTTTGCATTATAAACAGGGAAAGAGGTTAAAAGTACAATTTTATTCTTTTGTAAGTTAAGCAATAACATTCTTTAAAAAAACAGAAATAGAATACTTAAAAGAGCTCTCAAAGGAATAAAAGTGGAATCTAACTAATAATTACAATGTATTCCATGTAAAGTTGGGTACAAGAATCTTAGCGCTTGTTAGAGGTTGGAAAAGTGAAGCAGCATGTAATATTGTTGCCCTCTGCTGTCAGAGCAGTGTTCTGATCCTATCTGTCTCCCTTGCTATTCAGTTTTAACTAATGTACCCACACAGTTTTGTCTGCCCAATTAAGAATTTTTGATGACAAGCAGGCCATTGTCTTCCTGTTTTGGGAAGCTGTGGGACTCACCCCTTTGGGGGCTAAAGATGTGTCCAAATGGTTCATTTCCTGCAGATGCGAACGGCCAGCAGTCCTTTCTTTGGTGCCCAGATATTCCCTCAGGTTGTAAACCAGCTGTTTTTCGCTCACAGCTCTCGTTCTGGGGAAAAAAAAGAGACAGATGGGCCACCCCATTAGCTCCTCATTTCCAAATCATAAAGCCACTGTTAACAACCCCATTCCCATGCCCTCACCATGTAGTACTTACTGCACAGGTTTCCCTTTCAATTTTGTCAGAAAACAAATCACAAACATGATCATCATGAAACCATGCCTTTTGTAGACATGATCCTCACTAAAAGAAAATGGAAAGTACCTAAAAAAGCACAACAAAAAAACCACAACCAATGTAGTTATGAAATAGGCAAAGGACCTCAACAGGTAGTTCTCAAAAGAAGAAATACAGCCGGCGCCGCGGCTCAACAGGCTAATCCTCCGCCTTGCGGCACCAGCATAGGATAAGCACCTGGCTCCCGCCTTCAGATCAGCGCGGTGCGCTAGCCGCGGCGGCCATTGGAGGGTGAACCAAAGGCAAAGGAAGAGCTTTCTCTCTGTCTCTCTCTCTGTCTCTGTCTCTGTCTCTCTCTCATTGTCCACTCTGCCTGTCAAAAAAAAAAAAAAAAAAAAAAAAAGGAAATACAAACAGCCAACAAATATAAGAAAAAATACTCAATAGCAGTAGCCATCAGGGAAATACAAATCAAACCACAACGAGGTATCACTTCACCCCTGTCAGAATGGCTATTATCCAAAAGACAGAGAGTAACAAATGCTGATGAGGATGTGGAGAAAGGGGAACACATAGACACTGCTGGTGGGAATATCAGTTAATGCAGCCACTGTGGAAAACAGTAGAGATTTCTTTAACAGGCTAGAAATAGACTTGCCCTATGATCCAGGAATCCCACATTTGTATTAGAGAGATACCTTCACCAGTATATTTATATAGCACTGTTCACAATAGCCAAAATATGGACTCAACCAAGGTATCTATCTTCACATGAGTGACTAAAGAAAATGTGATACACACACACACACACACATATTTGTATATATATAATGGAATATCATTCAGCCATAAAAAAGAATGAAATTCTTCCATTTGCATAAAAACGGAATTGAAGGACATCATGTTGAATGAAATAAATCAGAAACAGAAAAACAAATACCACATGTTCTCCCTTATATGTGGGAGATAAAATTTAAAAACAAAAATATAAAAAAAACTAAAACAAAAATGCTTCTGTGTATCAGTATTGTTGCAAATATAGCTTTGTCAAACTTTGTTTTATATCTTTGCCAAACAGTTAAGAATGTTATGCTGCTATAGTTTTAATGATCTGTGCTAATTTTAACATTTGTTGTATATTGGTGAAATGGTCATGTTTCCATTTGATTATTGTTTATAGCCCTTGCCTATATTCCTGCTGAACAAGGATCTTCTTACTTGTTAAACTCTTTATCTAGTGGAGCATTAAGCCTTTGACTGTAATGTAAATTAAAAATGTTATTTCAAAGATTAAAAAATACAAGAGGAAAGAGAGCGAGTGAGCAAGAGAGAGAGATAGAGATAGAGGTGGGGGACAAAGATGGGGGGAGGGAGAAAGGAAATAGATTCTTAGAACTGTATCTATGAACTACATTGAATCTGTTCTCTTTGTATTAATATCACATTAACATGAAAAAATAAAGCACCAAATGGTTAAAAAAAAGGGCAAAATGTTTACTATTACAAACTACACAATTATATGTATAAGAGTTTTAAACATATTGCAACCAGAGAGTGACAGCAAATCATTGTTTTTGGTTTTCATGAGAGGCTTTTGGAATCTGCCTCTTTAATTTACAGATACATTAATATATATTACGTATGTATATGCATAATTTGATTAGGTTAGTTTACTTTCTTAGACGTCCTTTTGTGATTTCTTGTGCCAGTGTTAATATGTACTTTTTTTGGTTAATATGTACATTTTAAGCCACAAGGAGAATGAAAGAGCATACTTCTAAGAATTTCTTTTCACATTTTCTGTTGGTTATGCTTATACAGTCATTACCCACAAAGTGACATTTCACTCCACAATGAACCATATCAGATAGTAATTCCACGAAATTCTAATGGGGTTGATAAATTCTATCCCCTGGCATTTAACCCGGATCTTTTCTATATCTAGGTAAACCAGTGTCAATGTGTCGTAATTGCCTACAGTATTCAGTATGGTAACCGGCTGTACATGTTTGTAGCCAACAAGCATTAGGCTCTAGCACACAGCCTAGGTGCATGGCAGGCTGTACCATCTGGGTTCATGTGAGCACACCCCAAGACGTTCCGCAATGACAAGATCGCCTGAGGATACATTTCTCATAAAATGTTCCTGCTGTTCAGAAAAGCATGACTATAATTTGCTTGAAAATGGCAACTTTTCTTAATTAAGCAAATTGTTACCACTATTCGTTTATTAGCAAATACTTTTATCATTAGTAAATTGATTTCTGACACCGCAATAGTAACCATAAATACCACATTAATAGACACTGATTAGAGATTTTTGCTGAATTAACACATACTTCTTCTAGCACTAAAAGGTGTCAAAACATCATGTGATTAATTACTGTCTATGATTTCAAGCTTTAACTCTTGGTAAAACACTTGTGTGCATCTTATTTCTTCAATTTATTTTATGAACAATTATGTTTTCGTATACATATTTGCTCTTTTCTCTTTTGCTCATAAAGTTACAGAAGGTACTTTTGACATTCAGTTTTGTTCTATAGAAACAGAATGAATGAATGATTTTTTTTTTGCAAGAGGTAAGTAAAAATTGAATTTGTTTCTTCCAAAGGGGGAAAAGGAGTTGAAAGTAGGTCTTCATTTTGCAGCCATCATCTGTGTGAATTCTTCGTAGCTGACTTGTCCACCTCTGTCAATATTGACTTCTCTGGTCGTTTCATCTGTTTCTTCATCTGAGTTTGTCCTAATGGGACGTAGTTCTGTCGCACTGATATAACTGTTCCCATCCTTGTCAAAGACTTGGAATGCTTCTAGCCATCATGGTCACTTTGTTGTTGATCATATCCTGCAATTTGGTTTCTGTTGGGCTCTGACCCAGTGACCTCATGACAGTTCCAAGTTCCTTTGTTGTAATGGTGCCATCACCATCTTCATCCAACAGGGATAAAGCATCCTTGAATTCAGTAATGTTCACCTACTGATCTCAGACATGTCTTCTTTGCATCCTTATTCTTAATGGGTAGATAGACTTTTCACAAGAATATAATTAAAAAAAGCTTGAAAATAGTTAAAATGCTTATTAAATAGCCTTAAGATTCATGCACAATTTTCAGAATAGAAAATTTGAGAAGACCTTCGTTTATGTAAAGGAAATAAATAGTAAGCAATAAAACTGAATTTACCCGATGTCAGTCCACAGATTGAACTTTCTATTAGCCATAAAATAAATAATCTACATAAGGATACACAACAGAAAAAAATGGAATTTTAACTGTACTTAAAACATTTATATTGTTTCAGCACTATTATTTATTCACCACTATCCTGTTTTATTTCAAATTTTCAAAAAGGAGTCTACTAAAATATATAATATCAAATCAAATTATTTTTTCTGTAATTTCAGATGAGTTTAAAAAAGAAAGTTTTCTCAATAATTTTAATACAAAATAAAGAAACATAAACTTATTTTGTATTGTGGCATTTAATATTAAACATGCTTGGACACATTTCCATTAAGGTCGAGAATATGGTAACAAAGCCCAATAACATCACTCATGCACATGCTCTCAGAGGTACTGAATAATACTACAAGAAACAAAGTAAATCAGAAGGAGAAAAAGGATTAAATGTCATTAATAGAGAGTAAAAGACCTTCTGTGTAGAAATACTAAGTTAATTGAAAGAAAGCTATTGTAATTAATAAGAGAACCTAGCAGCGTTCTTGGACATAAAATAGAAAAATGAATATAGAGGGGCTGGCGCTGTGGTATAGCAGGTAAAGCCGCCGCCTGCAGTGCCGTATGGGCGCTGGTTTGAGACCCGGCTGCTCCACTTTTTTTTTTGACAGGCAGAGTGGACAGTGAGAGAGAGAGAGAGAGAGAGAGAGAGAGAGAGAAAGGTCTTCCTTTGCCATTGGTTCATCCTCCAATGGCCGCCGCGGCTGGCGCACTGCGGCCGGCGCACCGCGCTGATCCGATGGCAGGAGCCAGGTGCTTCTCCTGGTCTCCCATGCAGGTGCAGGGCCCAAGGACTTGGGCCATCCTCCACTGCACTCCCTGGCCACAGCAGAGAGCTGGCCTGGAAGAGGGGCAACTGGGACAGAATCTGGCGCCCCGACCGGGACTAGAACCCTGTGTGCCGGCGCTGCTAGGTGGAGGATTAGCTTATTAAGCCATGGCACCGGCCTGCTCCACTTCTGATCCAGCTCTCTGTATGGCCTGGGAAAGCAGTAGAAGATGACTCAAGTGTTTGGGCCCCTATACCCCTGTGGGAGACCTGGAAGAAGCTCCAGGCTCCTGGCTTTGGATCAGCCCAGTTCAGGCCAATGTGGCCATTTGGGAGAGTGAAACAGAGGGTGAAAGATCTCTCTTTCTCTCTCTGCCTCTTCCTCTGCCTCTGTAACTCTGTCTTTTAAAGAAAGAAATAAATGTTTTTTAAAAACGAAAGAAAAATGAATACAGAGTAAAAAAAAGATAGTATGTATGAGAGAAATTGACATTTTGCAATTTGATTATTGTTTATAGCCCTTGTCTATATTCCTGAGGAACAGTGGTTTTCCTACTTACTGCTTGTTAATTCTTTATTTAGTGGAGGGCTAAGTTTGTGCTTATAAAGTAAATTGAAAGTATGTCATTGCAAAAATTAACAGGAAAATAAGAAAGGAAGAGGTGGAAAAGAGGGAGGGCAGGGTGGGAAGTCTCATTATGTTCTTAAAACTATATTTATGAAACATATAAAATTTGTTCCCTTTATATAAACACAACAATTTTTAAACAAAAAAATTCCTCTTTACAAAAATAACTAATGAAGAAAATGTAATAAATATTCAGATATCTTTCACAATATTCACAAAAATATATACTAATTACAACTAACAAGGGTCATTATCTTTCAGAGAAAATTTTAAGCTATTTAAAAGGCATGCAAAGATACGAAAACAAATGAAGACTTAATATGTTGATAGATGAATATAGCAAAGGTAACAATTCTTCCTAAAACTGACAGACAATGTTACTACAACACAATCATAACCCAAATCCCAATCAAAACTGACCTGGAATTTTTCAGAAGAGAAGTCAACAAACTCATTGTACAGTTTCTTCGGTAAGGAGGTGTATAATAAGTATACCTTATTTATACTGCAGGAACAGAAAAATACATCAGTAGGACAGAACAAACAAATAGAGCTCAAACTTAAACCTATGTTAGTGACATCAGCAAGATGACAGAATAGGAAGTGCAGGATCTGTACCCCGCAGATACATTAGCCACAGTATAGGAAGCAAAGTACCTCTATGAAATGTCTAGCTTTTTTCAGTGTTCATTGGTATATATGTTCACCCACTTAAATGCAGAGTGAGACAGATAAAGGGGGAGAGAAGGAGAAAGAGAGAGGGAGAGGGAGAGAGAGGGAGAGAGAGAGAGAGAGAGAGAGAGAGAGAAAATTTTTCCATCCTCTGGTTCACTTCTCAAATACCTGCAAGAGCTAGGGCTGGACCAGGCTGAAGCCAGGAGCCTGAAACTCCATCTGCATCTCCCACGCGGTGGCAGGGGGCCCAGGCCCTTGAGCCATCACCTACATCTTCCTAGGAAGCTAGATTGCAAGCAGAGTAGCCAGGACTTAAACTGACATTCCAACATGGGGTGTGTCTCAAGCGTCAACCTGGCCTGCTGTGGCACAACTCCAGCCCTGAAAAGTACAAAATTCAGTCAAGAAGTTCAGTAGCCCAGAGGAGCACAAAACTGAGAACAGCTACGTTGAAATGGTGGCCTTGGCACAAAAACTCAGAAGAGAGTTGACATGTCATACCTGGATTTATTAGTCATGTGTTGCTTAATGACAGTGATACATTCTAGGAAATGTGCTGTTTGAGGAATTCATTTTACCCAAACCTACAACCCTAGTCCATGTGTTACAGCTTATTGCTCCTAGGCTACAAACCTATATAGCATTTTACTATATTTCATACCACAGGCGATTATGACAGGGTGTTAGTATATCTATACACATGGAAATATAGAAAGGTACAGTAAAAATACTAGTAGGGGAGGTGTTCAGCCTAGTGGTTAAGAGTCTTGCATCCCACACTGGAGAACCCGGATTTGATAGCTGACTCTGGCTCTTAATTTCAGCTTCTTTCAGCTTCCTGCAGATCCCTGGAAAGCAGTGGTGATGTCTCAACTAACTGGATTCCTGTCATTCACTATGGAGACATAGATTGGTTCTTGGCTCTTGAGTTTGAATTGTTGCAGAAATTTGGGGAATGAACCAGTAGATGAATTCATTCTTTCTCTCTTTCAAATTAAAAAACTATCACAAGATTTTTTCAGATTCATTGTTCTCCATGGGACCCCCTTACATAAGTCATCGTCATGGATTAAGCAGTTAGAAATGGGTACATGTATTTCAAAGACTTCTGTTTGACATTCTGTAAACTCAACTTCTGTCTCATCAACCTTAGGTGTTTGGAGGGGGAGAACCGGGACAGACTTCTCACCTGCTCCCTGTTTCTTGACATCTCTTGGATCCCGAGGATCCAGATCCTTATGGCCTGGGGGAAGTGAGTGGCTGAGATCAAAGTGTTGATGATGACCCTGCTGAGCATTATGGTAACTGGACACTGGGGTTCTGTGGACGCTGACTCTGGCTCCTGCCATGGGCACTGGCTTCCTTTTATTCTCTAAAGCCCTGAAGAGAGTCTGATGAGGGGAACTCCCAGATGAGATACTCATCTCTGCTGCCTCTGTCCTTGGGTCCTCCTGCTTCACCTTTGGCTGACACCCTTGGCAGGTAACCACAGGAGATGAGCAAGCTGCAGGTGTTTTCAGGAAGTGTGCATATGGTGAAAGACTCTTCTTGGCATCTTCAGTTCCAGCATCTAGACTGAGACAGTCATTGGGGTGCATGAAGCTGTTGCCATCATAGAGAGGAGGACTGATCTCCTTGTGAACCCAAACTTTCAGAGGCGGGGCATCTCTCTGGATGTGATATGAGAGCCGTTTCATTTACCAACATCTCTGATGGCTTCCATTTACTCACCCTTAAAATGTGTGTGCCTTGGAGTGTCTGTGCCCACTTTCACGACTGGGCAATTCCAACAGAAGTTGAAATCGGCAATCTGTGATGATCTGAACCACACAAGTTGCAGATGGTCCAGTCTGGTCCCAGTCCTCTGCAGGACTCGTCTGATCTCTGTCCAAATGGTAGAGCCTATGGGATGGAACTATTGAACATTCTTGCTCCTTTGAACATTACCTATTTATAAGGTTGGGATAATTATATAATTTGTTTACTAAAAAGGAAGACTTCGGATTAGAAGTGCAAAAAGAGGGGCCCCGCACCGTAGTAGCTCATTAGGTTAATCCTCCACCTGTGGCGCCGGCATCCCATATGGGTACCGGGTTCTAGTCCCAGTTGCTCCTCTTCCAGTCCAGCTCTCTGCTGTGGCCCGGGAAGGCAGTGGAGGATGGCCCAGGTGCTTGGGCCCTGCACCCGCATGGGAGACCAGGATGAAGCACTTGGCTCCTGGCTTTGGATTGGCACAGTGCGCTAGCTGGTGGGTGGCCATTTGGGGGGTGAACCAACAGAAGGAAGACCTTTCTCTTTGTCTCTCTCTCTCTCACTGTCTAACTCTATTTGTCAAATAAATAAATAAATAAAAGAATTACAAAAAAGAAATAATTTTAAAACCTGACTCTACCCCAGTCTCTGCCCAGGATGAAGCTGAAGCAGATCCAAAAGGCCTGCAGGTTATGGGATGGTTTCATCATGCTTTGTGTTTCTCAGAGGCCCCTCCAGGAATGTTGCTTCAGGATGTTTCCAAGAACTGGTTTGTGAAGAGTGTCTGGTTAGACACTCATAGGCTCAACCACTGAGGAGTTAGGGGGGAAGGTTTCCCAGGTAAGGGCCACATGGCAAAGAGAATCCTGAGGCTGGAGCATTCGGAGGCTCACGGAGTCACAGGCCTGAGAGATGAAGGGAAAGCCGGAGAAGGTGGCCCCTCAGCCAAGGCTCACCTTTCGAGAACTGAAAGGTGACTCACAGGACAAAACAAAGCAAATTTTCAGCTTTCACCAAAAGATAACTAACTTGGAAAATATATCTATGTTTAGCTGGGAATCTAAGAAGTTTTTCAAAGCAGATCTCCAATATATTGTTTGAATGATGGAATTTGGAACACTGTCTGTCTATATGAAACTTATTAATGAACTAAATCCAAACACAATATTTTGTCATACACAAAATTAAACTCCAAAAGAATAAATATTTGAAAGTAGATATAAAGCATATAAAAATATACCATTGTTACCTGCAGTTGAGGAAAGATATCTTCAGTAAGGATCTCCAAAATATAAGCAAGTTAAGAAGGGATGGCAAATATGTGACACATTGGGAAATATGTTTGAGAATTAAAATCAACCAGGCATTTGTATTAGAATATGCAGAGAACTCAAATTTAAAAAGGCCAGAAAATCAAGAGAAAAACTGGCAAAGAATATAGGTAAGCAGGTGACAAAGAAGCCCAAAGAGAGAAGTTTAATCTCAATGGTAATTAGAGATAGGCAAACTAAAACAATCAGCAGTCACTTGACATCAGTATGGCAACACTTTTCCTAAAGGCACAGAAATCTAAATTGGAGGTTGCAAGGGGGAGACAGGAAGGCTTAGTTCTGCTGGAGGGAATATAAACAATACTTTTGTTCCACAGCAATCTTGAGAAACTTGTTTACAAGTTAGGATTAATTAGAATTAAGTAAGTCTACCAAAGGAATTCTCAGAGGGTTCCATAAGGAGACCTATCAAGAGTACCCTGCTATTTATGGTGCCTGGGAGCTGGCGGCACTATCCTCACTGCCCACTAGTGGGCGTTCCTGTATTGCAGAGACTGGACAGCTGGAAAGGACATTTCCCAGATACTTCTTTCATAAGGTTCTGGAACACACTGAAGTTCAGCCAAGCACGCACCCTGCGGAGACTGCAAAGGTAGAAGGAAGGTGATTCTACCCTTGCTCCCTTGCTGTTGGCCAGCACTGCTGTGGAGGGGGTGGGTTTTTGCTGTGCTAGTGTTTCAAAGGTTCCAGGGACAAGGGCTGGATGGCACCGGGCAGAGCACTGTTTTTGCTGGGCTGAGTGGCAGCAGAGGCAGAGCAGCAGCAGCAGCAGCAAGCAGTGAGCTCCTGAGGGGGAGGGAGTCAGAATAACATCCATCCAGGCGGCCGCTGATACTGGAGGACAGACTAGCTTTGAGGGTCTTTCTCTTCGAAGTTCGACCTAAAGTCTGTTTTCTTCAACATTCTCAATGATTCTGCAATGCACCTGGAATGTCCTGAGAACTGCATTCTGTTCTCTAGCCTCACACTAAGCCTAGTACTTTCACCAGAATACTATAAAATTGATAATATTCTCCGATGGTACATTTTACAACTGTTCACTAGTTGCTCAAGTCCCATTTCTATTGTTTCTCCATCAGGCAGATCCACTCCCTCCCTTGTGCCTTTCATAGTATTTTGCATCTGCCTTGTAATTACTTGTTTACCTTTCTGACTTCTTCATTACACCACGACCTCCTTGCACTCTGGCCTGCTATCTTTCTCCTCTCTGTAATCCCATTTTCTAGCAGTGCACTCATGCTCCCTCCCAACTCAGGGCTGTCACACCTGCTGCACCTCCTGCCTGGAAGGCTCTCCTGCTCCTTTTCACCTCATTAAGTAAGTCTTCCTCACCTCTCTGATTCAGTGGGATCATTTTGAGATTCATCTTACTGTTCAATAGAGTAGCATTAGCATATGTGACTATTTATTTTACCTGCAATAAAATCTAAGTCATCACTCATACTACCCATATTTCAAATAACTACTCATGTGGTTAGCACATTGGACAGCACAGAATATAGGACATTTCCATCATTGAGGAAACTTCTGACCTCTTTTAATTAGACTTGGGCTCTGTATTTTACATACCTGCAATATCTTGTACTTGTCCTACGTTGCACTTAGCAAAGTGCACAATGAATTTAGTGTTTATCTTCCCCACAAAAATTGTCCCTTGAAGACAGGAATCATATTGTATGCCGAGACTCCAGTAGAGTCCATGATGAATAATAGACATGAAAAGATGTCTATCAAATGACAAGTGAATAAACAAAATTATCTTCTAATAAGTACACAAATTCTATTCTTTGCCATCTGGAGTCCAAACTGGAAATATAATCAATGGATTTGTGTAGAGACAAATGCTTCTGCATTCAAGTTTCAGACCACTTTCTGCCTTTCCATTTCCCTTTTTTTAATAACAGATTTATTTATTTATTACAGAGTTACAGTGAGGCAGAGGCAGAGAGAGAGAGAGAGACAAAGACAGAGAGACAGAAAGAGAGAGAGGCCCTCCATCCTCTGGTTCACTCCACAAATGGCTGCGTTGGCTGGAGCTGGGCTGATCCAAAGCCAGGAGCCAGGAGCTTCTTCTGGGTCTCCCATATGGGTGCAAGGGCCCAAGGACTTGGGTCATCTTATACTGTTTTCCCAGGCCATGGCAGAAGTGGATTAGAAGTGGAGCAGCCAGGACCGAACCAGTCGCCCATATGAAATGCCGGCACTGCAGGTGGCAGTCTTACCTGCTACACCACAGCACTGACCCCCGTTTCCTTTTTTAAAATGAAGAGGGCAATGCTATCTATGTGCTGAAACTTGGAGACCTTCAGTAATTTGGTACTTCGGGCATAATAAAAGCATGTTGTGCAAAAATTACAAAACGGATGTGTAAAACCACACTTTGTGTTGTTCTGCCTAGTCATCATCAACATAAACATATGGGCACTAGTCATGCCTAAAAGGACATGCTCATCACAAGTGAGAACAACGTACATTCATGTATCTAGAATCAGGATTATAAATGTTTTATTTTGCCTCACGAGGAGGGAGAAAGATTAAAACATGTAATTCGAGGCACATGTTTTGGCTCAGCCACTTGGTGTGCCCACGTCCCATAGTAGAGAACCTGGATCTGAGTTCCTTCTCTGCTGCTGAGCCAGCTTCATACTAATGTGTACTCCGGGAGGCAGCAGGTGATGGCTTAAGTATTTGAATCTTTGCCACCTACTTGGGGAACCCAAATGGAGTTTCTGGCTCCTGATTTTGGACTGGCCCAGCCCCAGCTATTGCAGGCATTTGGGAGAGTGAGCCAACGGATGAAAGATCTCTGTCTTTCATTGTCTATCTTTCAAATAAAAATAAATAATAAAATATTTTAAAAGTGTAGCTTGTTTCTAAGCATTGAAAAAATAATTTTTAAAAAGAATAAACAGTAGAAACAGAATAATTAAAAGAGCTCTTGGAGCAGGCATTTAGTCTAGTGGTTAAGAAACCTGGGTCCCCATCTGAGTACACAGGTTCAATACCCACCTCTGGCTCTTGACCCCAACTTCCTGGGGAGAAGCAGATGATAACTGAAGTAATTTTGTTATTGCCACCCATGTGGGATTCCTGGATTGAGTTCTAGGCCAGCCTAGCCATTTGAGGAGTAAACTAATATATGGGAAGGAACCTTCTCTCTCTCTCTCTCTCTCTCTCTCTCTCACACACACACACACACACACACACACACAAATAAATAGGGGCTAGCATTGTGGTGTGGTGGGTTAAACTACCTCCTTTGACACCAGCATCCCATATGAGTGCTGGTTTGAGTCCCAGCTGCTCCACTTCCCATCCAGCTCCTGGCTAATGTGCCTGGGAAGATGGCCCAAGTGCTTGGGCCCTGACAGCTACATGGAAGACCCAAATGGAGCTCCAAGCTCCTGGCTTCAACCTGGCCCATTCCTGGACATTGTAGCCATTTGGGGAGTAAACCAGCAAATGAAAGAGTCAGTCACTCTCTCTCCCTCTTCCTTCCCCCTCTCCCTCTCTCCAACTCTACCTTTCAAATAAATAAAAATAATTTTTTTTTTTTTACAGGCAGAGTGGACAGTGAGAGAGAGAGACAGAGAGAAAGGTCTTCCTTTTGCCGTTGGTTCACCCTCCAATGGCCGCCGTGGCCGGCGCGCTGCAGCCGGTGTGCTGCGGCCGGCGCACAGCGCTGATCCGATGGCAGGAGCCAGGTGCTTCTTCTGGTCTCCCATGGGGTGCAGGGCCCAAGCACTTGGGCCATCCTCCACTGCACTCTCAGGCCACAGCTGGCCTGGAAGAGGGGCAACCGGGACAGAATCTGGTGCCCTGACCGGGACTAGAACCTGGTGTGCCGGCGCTGCAAGGCGGAGGATTAGCCTATTGAGCCGTGGCGCTGGCCAAAAATAAATCTTTAAATAAATAAATAAATAGGCAAGTAAAGGCACTCCTAAATGAATGAAGGTAGAATAAAGATAATCAACTGAAATCACAGTTAATGGCTATCAGTAGATCAGATATAAAGTTTGGTAGTATTAGAAATCTTGGGAGGCTGGCGCTGTAGCATAGCAGGTAAAGCTCCACCTGAAGCACTGGCATCCCATACGGGCACTGGTTTAAGTCCCTGCTGCTCCACTTCCAATCCAGCTCTGTGCTATGTCCTGGGAAAGCAGGAGAAGATGGCCCAAGTGCTTGGGCCCCTGCACCCATGTAGGAGACCTGGAGGAAGCTCCTGGCTCCTGACTTCCGATTGGTGCAGCTCCAGCCAATGCAGTCATCTGGGGAGTGACCCAGCGGATGGAAGACCTCTTTCTCTGCCTCTGCCTCTCTTTAACTCTCTCAAATAAAATAAATAAATCTTAAAAAAAAATACCACATTCAACAAAGCAGAATGAACATTCTTTATAAAAAAAAAAAAGGAAATCTTGAGACATGCTAATCTCAATAGAGTTTGGAAAAATTAGCAGAACGTGAAGTTGGCCTGTGCTGTCCAGAGCAGTGCTCTGATCATGTGTATTCTCACTGGAATTTAGTTTTAATCAATGTGCCCACATCAACTGATCTCTGACTGTTTTGATGGCTGTCAAGCAGTCAGTTGTCTTCCTGTTTTGGGAGCCTCTGAGAACCACCATCTGTAGGAGCTAAAGATGTGTCAGATGGTTCATTTCCTGCAGGCGCTGAGCAGCCATCACACCCTCTCCTGGGTGCTCAGATAGTCTCTCAGGTTGTGCGGAAGCTCTTTTTCACTCGTGGCTGTCATCCTGGAAAGAAAAGAGACAGACGGGCAACTCCATTAGCGCCTCACTTCCAAAAAATAGAGCCAGCGCGGACAACCCCACTCCCATGCCCTCGCCAGGCAGAATGGGCCACAGTACTTACTGAACAGGTTTCCCATCCCATTTGGCAAGAAAACAAATTGCAAACATGACAGTCATTACCTTGCCATGTCTTTTGAAGAAATCATCTTCATTAAAGGAAAATGTAAACTAGAGGCACTTAAACATATTTTTAATGCTCCACACCAGGTAAAAACATCTACACCAATTTATACAGATAAACTATCTGTTTATATTAATGTACATATACAACTGTATGCATATACACCATATGTTTATTTATCATAAAATAGTGTTGCAGAAAAAAATTGTTTTGGTTTTCTGAGACTTACAAAATTTTTTTAAATATTTATTTTATTTATTTGAAAGTCTGAGTTACACAGAGAGAGGAGAGGCAGAGAGAGAGAGGTCTTCCATCCATTGGTTCACTGCCCAGATGGCCACAATGGCCAGAGCTGTGCCAATCTGAAGCCAGGAGCCAGGAGCTTCTTCCGGGTCTCCCACGTGGGTGCAGGGGCCCAAGGACTTGGGCCATCTTCTACTGCTTTCCCAGGCCATAGCATAGAGCTGGATCAGAAGAGGAGCAGCTGGGACTAGAAACGGCGCCCATTTGGGATGCCAGCGCTTCAGACCAGAGCTTTAACCCACTGCGCCACAGCACCGGCCCGAAAATTTTCTTTTTGACATTTCTTCTGCAGGTTATGAACTTTGACAATGAGAAGAATGAAAAAACTTCACTGTAGGATGTAGGATTTCCTCCTACATTTTATGTTTAAATCTTTACATATTCATGCACATCGTGAGGATGTTTTAGTCAACAATGGGCCCCTGAGTGGTGATGATCCCCTGAGATTACAACAGGCCTAAAACATTCCGATGTAATATCTTTGCTGTGCCTCTTGTGTTTTGACACACAAATGTTGTATTACAATTACCTACATTAATTAACACCGTGGGCTGACGCCGCGGCTCGCTTGGCTAATCCTCCGCCTGCGGTGCCGGCACACCGGGTTCTAGTCCGGGTCGGGGCATGGGATTCTGTCCCGGTTGCCCCTCTTCCAGTCCAGCTCTCTGCTGTGGCCCAGGAGTGCAGTGGAGGATGGCCCAAGTGCTTGGGCCCTGCACCTGCATGGGAGACCAGGAGGAAGCACCTGGCTCCTGGCTTTGGATCGGCGCAGCGTGCCGGCCGTAGCGGCTATTTAGGGGGTGAACCAAAGGAAAAGGAAGACCTTTCTCTCTGTCTCTCACTGTCTAACTCTGCCTGTCAAAAAAAAAAAAAAAAAAAATTAACACAGTGATGCTTTCCTGCCTCGTATTTCTTCACCTTACTTTAGTAACAGTAATGTTTTAGTATGCATCCTAGCCCTTGTCTTTGTTGCCCATTACTTTTTTCTATCAAGATAGTATAGTTTTGCCTTAATCTTTATTTTCATAACTGCAAAGGCTGTTAGTATAGAAGTGCTTTTTTCTAGAGGCTCAGTTTCCCACCTTCTAATATAAACATAAAATTGCCATATATTTTTATTTAAAAGTATTTATGGGGTCAGTGCTATGGCATAGCAGGTAAAACATCCTGTATGGGTGCTGGTTTGAGTCTCGGTTGCCGCACTTCTGAGCAGCTCTCTGCTATGGCCTGGGATAGCGGTTGAAGATGGCCCAAGTCCTTGGGCCCCTGCACCTGCGTGGGAGACCCAGAAGAAACTCCTGGCTCCTGACTTCAGATTGGCACAGCTCCAGCCATTGCAGCCATCTGGGGAGTGAACCACGGAATAGAAGACTCCCCCCTGCCCCATCTCACTCCTCTCTGTAACTCTGCCTTTCAAATAAAATAAATAAATCTTTGAAAAAAAAAATTTACATCCTATGGAAGTAGTACTCAAAACATAATCTACATTTCAGTTCATTGTGCAATATGAAACTATTGATGGAGCAAAAGAATGCATATTTTCCTTTTTTAAAGTTTGCGTTAGATACAAGCACTATAGCTGGGGGACAGCAGCACTGGTGCCTAATCATGGCTTTGTCGCATTCACCTATTGGCCTCCAATGTCTCTGCTCTGCTTCTCTGCTCTTCTCAGAGGGAGATGGCCTTCTTATGACAATGTCATGAAAAAGCTGAAAAATGGCTATCAATTATAAATTTCAATTATCAATTATAAAATTCAGCAGTCAGTTCATTCAACTTCAGTAAACAAGGTCGAGTGCTCTATGAGCCATTAAATAATCTAAATAAGGATTCTCTATAGGAAAATGTAATTTTAACTTTACTTAAATAAATTATATAATTTTTCATGTGTGTATGAATTATTCATTCACAATGTTTTGTTTCAACATTTCAAGAGACTATTAAAGCATATAATATCATATTTAACTAATTTTCTGTAATCTTATTTATTTTTTAAAGATTTATTCTACTTGTTTGAAAGGCAGAGTCAGAGAGAAGGAGAGAGAGAGAGAGAGAGAGAGGGAGAGAGGGAGAGATATCTTCCATTTGCTGATTCACTCTCCAAATGGCCACAATTGTCAGGGCTACACCAGGCAAAGTAGAACTCCATCCAGGTCTCCATCATGGGTGGCAGGAGCCCAAGTGCCTGGCCCATCTTCTGCTGCCCACTCAGGTGCATAAGCAGTAAGCTGCATAGGAAGCGTGGCAGCCGGGACTTGTACCGACGCTCAGATGTGGGATGTTGGCATTGCAAGTGTGTGGCTTAACCCACTGCACCACAATGCCAGGCCCCTTTGCTGTAATTTTAGATAGTTTTATATGGGCAAGGTATCTTAAAACATTTTAATCACAAAACTAAATTATTTAAAAGTATATTGGTAGCATGTATTTATTTTGTATTGTGGCATTTAATATTAAAATGCTAAATACAATTTTACAAATTTGCATTTAGTTTAAAGATATGATAAGGAAGCCCAATATCATCATTCACTCACTTGGTACCAGAGGCACTGAATAATACTACAGGAGGGGCTGGCGCTGCGGTGCAGTAGGTTAATTCTCCACCTGCAGCACCAGCATTCCATATGGGTGTCGGTTCATGTCCTGGTTGCTCCTCTTCCAATCCAGCTCTCTGCTGTGGCCTGGGAAAGCAGTACAGGATGGCCCAAGCACATGGGCCCCTGCACCCGCATGGGAGACCCAGAAGAAGCTCCTGGCTCCTGTCTTCGGATTGGTTCAGTTCTGACTGCTGCACCATTTGGGGAGTGAACCAGCAGATGGAAGACCTTTCTCTCTGTCTCTCCCTCTCACTGTCTATAACTTTATCTGTCAAATAAATAACTATAATCTTTAAAAAATACTATAGGAAATGAAGGGGAAAATGCATCATCAGGGGGAAAGAATGGAATAAAAAGGCATAAAAAGGTCTTTATTTGAGATAATATAATCATCTACATAGAAAAAAATTTAATTTTAAAAATTATTAGAATTAATAAGAGATTCCAGCAGGGTTTTTTGATGTAAGATAAAATTAGAAAAATGAATAATACTCTTTTATGACAAAAATATCAAAGTATAAACTGCAACAAAACAAGCCCAAAAATATACACGATTTAACACTTATAAAGTATGTGTAAGATCTTTCCAGAGAATATTTAAAGTATTTAAAAAGCATAAAAAGAGATCAGAATCAATGAAGATTCTTCCTATATTGACAAACTTGATGATACTGAAGATAACAGTTCTTCCTAAAACTAATATATGATTTTAAACAGTTCCAAGTAAAATTAACTTGGAAGTTTTTTTTTTTTTAAAGATTTTATTTATTTATTTGACAGGCAGAATACAGACAGTGAGAGACAGACAGAAAGGTCTTCCTTCCGTTGGTTCACTCCCCTAATGGCTGCTCCGGCCGGCTGGGGTTTTGCTGATCTGAAGCCAGGAGCCAGGTGCTTCCTCCTGGTCTCCCACATGGGTGCAGGGGCCCAAGCACTTGGGCCATCCTCCACTGCCTTCCCAGGCCACAGCAGAGAGCTGGACTGGAAGAGGAGCAACCAGAACTAGAACTGGTGCCCATATGGGACTCCGGCGCCGCAGGCGGAGGATTAACCAAGTGAGCCATGGCGCCAGCAACTTGGCAGTTTTTAGATGAGAACTCAACAAACACATTGTAAAAGTTCATATAGTGAAGGTGATTGAAAATGAAACTCGATGAAGGGCAGGATGGGAGAGGGAGTGGGAGAGGGGAGGGCTTCGGGAGGGAGGGAGGTTGGGGGGGGGAGCCACAACAATACAAAAGTTGCACTTTGTAAATTCACATTTATTAAATGAAAAAAAAAAGAACTTATGGGGGAAAGCCATTGTAATTCATAAACTGTACTTTGGAAATTTATATTTATTAAATAAAAGTTAAAAAAAGTTTATATAGCAAAATAAAGGTCTATTGAGAAGGATATATGCATGTGCACATACTTCCTTTATTCGGTGGAAACAGAAAAATGCATCAGTAGAACATAACAAATAGAGCTCAAAAATAAATCTATGTTAGTGACATCCACAGAATGGCAGAATAGGAAGTATCTGGAACCATTCTCCCTTAGGAATATTAATTCAGCAATGACATAGAAAGCAAGATACATCTAGGGGAAGTTCAGAATCCAGTTAAGGAAGTGCTGTGTCCCAGAGGATTACAAAACTGAGAATAGTCACGCTGGGATAGTGACCGCGGCAGAAAAGCACAGGAGGTAGCTAAGTCCCAGCCGCATGGAGTATTTCAAAAGTTCTCCTTGGACAGGTGATAAACATGACTTCTGCCTCACCCGCCTCGGGCAGAGGGAGAAGGGGAAACAGAACAGAGTTCTCTCCTGCCCTCAGTGCTTTAGTATCTCTTGGATCGACAGGACCCAGACCCTCATGACCCCAGGGATGCAAGTGGCTGAGATCAAAGTGATGATGACTCTGCTGAGCACGTGTAGCCGGATGCTAAAGTTCTACGGCAACTGGCTCTGGGATCTGGCTGCAGGCAATGGCTTCTTTGTATTCTTCAATGACCTGGGGTGTGCCAGACGTGGGAACTCCCAAATGGAACACCAGAGGAGCATGAGACATTCGTCTCCTGTGTTTGTGGCCTGGGATCTCCCTGCTTCATCTCTGGCTGACATTCTTGGGAGGTGAGAGTGGAAGGAGCAGCTGAATGGGCTGTGGGTGTGTGCAGGGAATCTGCAATGCCATGAAAAACCTTTCCTGGTATTTTCAGAGCTGGGGGTCTGGGTTGTCAGCCTCAAATGGATACATGAAGTCACTGCCAGCATACAAACTGGGGCTGCATGGAATGTGAACCCAAACTTGGAGATGTGGACATTTAATTGGAAGTGACCTGAAAGGTATTTTATTCTTCAGCACCTCTGATAGTTTCCATTTACACATTTTCACAATGTGTCTACCTCAGAACCTCTGCATCCATTCTTACGATCCAGAATTCCCAAGAGAAAGTGAAAATGTGCAACTCAGGAAGATCTGCACCAAGGAAGCTACCAAGGGTCTAATTTGGTCACAGTCTTTACATGGAAACATATGATCTCTTTCCAAAGAGAAGAGAATATGGAATGAAAGAAACTGCTGCATTATTCTATCTCAAACCCTCACATTACCAGGAATTAATAAGGCTGAGAAAACTGTCTGGATTGTTTGCTAAAAAGGAAGCTGTAGAATGAAGATTGCAAAAATAAAGAATCAAGTTTAAACTCTGATTTAACTCTAAGTAGTGATCTTTGCTGGGGATGAAGTTGAAGGGGACCCAAGAGGCCAAATTAAGGGTGGGTTTGTTTCTTACTCTTACATGTTTCCCAGGGGCCACCACCATGAATGTTGCTTCAGCATGAAGTCAAGCACTGGTCTGAAAAGTGTCTGGGTTGAATATCCATGGTTCAGCTGCTAAGAACTTAGGAGGGAAGGTTTCCTGCGTATGGCCACATGGGAAGGAGAAGTGTATGGTTGGAGACACTCAGATGAACATGGTATCCAAGGATTAAATCAGGAGATGAAGGGAAAATCACAGAAGAGTGACCGTGGGTTCCCTCCTGAGACTGAGTTTGCGAGGACTGAAAGTTGATTCACAGGGCATAGTAAAGCAATTTTTCATCTCCCCTCTTACACTCCAAGTTAAACAAATTAAAAGTAAACACAAGTTTATATTTATAGGGACTTAACATATACTTTAAAAATATCTCCATAAAATATGAGGAAATAATAAATTGATAGATGATGTTTAGATCAACTGCCCATAGGAAAATAAATCAGTAAATAAAACAAAACACAAAAATCTATCATGCCCAGAATTAGAATTCAGGTGACTAAATGCATTAAAGTGAAGAAGATAAAACTGTATTACCCAGATTTGAGTAAAGACTTCTGCAAGTTTTCCCAAACAATAAGAGAAACATTTTATGAGCACGCATCAAAATGAAGCATAGAAATTGTAGCAAATACATGACACAATGTGACATTTAAAACCAACCAGGAATGTGGATTAGAATATACAGAGAACTCAAAATCAACAGGGCCAGAAAACTGACAGAAAGATTGGGAAGTGATAGGAATAAGCAGTCCACAGATAGAGAAGCCCAAATGGCCAACATGTAGAGAGAAGTTCTATCTCACTAGCGATCAGAGATATACAAAACATTGAACACCACTTGATCAGAATGGCAACACTTTTTTTTTTTTTTTTGACAGGCAGAGTGGACAGTGAGAGAGAGAGACAGAGAGAAAGGTCTTCCTTTGCCGTTGGTTCACCCTCCAATGGCCGCCGCGGCTGGCATGCTGCGGCCAGTGCGCTGCGCTGATCTGAAGGCAGGAGCTAGGTGCTTCTCCTGGTCTCCCATGGGGTGCAGGGCCCAAGCACTTGGGCCATCTCTACTGCACTCCCAGGCCATAGCAGAGAGCTGGACTGGAAGAGGGGCAACCGGGACAGAATCCGGCGCCCCAACCGGGACTAGACCCGGGGTGATGGCGCCGCAGGTGGAGGATTAGCCAAGTGAGCCGCGGCGCCAGCCAACACTTTTATTTTTTTTTTTTAAAGATTTATTTTATTTACTTGAAAGACAGAGTACAGAGAGAAAGGGAGAGACAGAGAAACATCTTGTATCTGCTGGTTCACTCCCCAGATGGCCACAACGGCCAAAAGTCTAGGCCAGGCCAAATCCAGGAGCCTGGAACGCCATCCAAGCCTCCCATATGGGTCGCAGGGTCTTACTTACTTGGGCCATCCTCTTCTGATTTTCCAGGTGCTTTAGAGGGAGCTGGATCAGAAGTGAAGCAGCCAGGACTCAAACTGGTGCTCATATGGGAGGCCAGGTCTCAGGCTGCAGCTTAACCCACTGTCCACGCTGCTGGCCCCAACACTTTATCCAAAGACATATAAATCTCAGTTAGAGGTGGAAATAGGAATATGAGAATCCATAGTTCTTCTGGAGCAAGTATAAACTATGTTTTTCGACAAGCATCTTGTGAAACTTTTTCAAGTCTTAGATGGAGTCACTTGTGGACAAATGTCCCAAAGAAATTCTCAGTTCCACAAACGGACATCAAGAATATTCATTCCGGTTCTTTTGCTACCAGGGAGATGGAGGCATTGTCCACGCCACCCTCTAGTGGGCATTCCTGGGTTATACAGTCTGGAAAGCTAAAAAGGACATTTCCTAGACACTTCCGCAGCTCAGGTGCTGAAGAGCTTAGTTCAGCCGATCATGTTCAGTCCTGTGAGATTAGAGGGCAGAAAGGTGATTTTGCCCCTGCTCCCTTGCTATTGGCAAGCACTGCTGGGAAGAGGTCTGATTTTGCTGTGCTAGTGTTAGCAAAGGGTCCAGTGACAAGGTTCTGATTGAATGGCAAGGAGCAGAGTACTGGAATCCGTGTTTGCTGGGTGGGTGGCAGCTGGAGTAGTGTGATTCTGGCGCAGGATCAGCGAGCAGCTGTTTCCTGTTCAGAGCAATCTCAAGGCAGTAGGAAGCACCAAAGTACACTTGCTTTTCATGACTTTAAATTTATTATCATTAATGTTGTTTAAAAGGCAGAGAGAGAGAGAGAGAGAGAGAGGGAAATAGGGAGAGAGGAAGAGAGAGAGAGAGAGAGAGAGAGAGAGAGAGAGAGAGAACCATCCACTGGTTCACTCCCCAAATGCCCACAACAGCTGGGGGCTGGGTCAAGTGGCAGCTGCTTTCTGGGAACTCAATCTGGATCCTCCACATGTGTGGTAGGTATTAAAGTACCTGTACTATCACCACCCACTATCACTCAAGATGCCCTTTCTCAGGGAGCTAGAATCAGAAATGAGTAGGGACTCAGATCTTGGGTCTCTAATATGGAATACTCACCCATAAAATTATCCTTCAAGTTCATTTTCCATGAACTTTTTGAAGTCCCCTCATATTAGAAGAGAGAACAGATTCCTTGGTGGCTTGGGAACCTTTCCTCAAGTGTGACCTAGTGTCTGCTGTTTTCAGCATTCTCAATGATTCTGGAATGCATCCCTCCTGCTTAAATTAGATGTTGCACTTAAATTAGATGTTTGCACTCAACCCAAAGCCTGACTGATTGCACCAGGATGCCAGAAAGTTGTTGATATTCTCCTATTGTAAATTTTGCAAAGGTCACTTGCCCTTAAAGTCCCATCTCAAGCCTTCCTTCCATTAGACTGATTCTCACACACACAGCTGAAGATCTCACAGGGCTTTGCAGTTGTAGGTACTTGCTAACTTCCCTTTTTTTTTTTTTCATTAGAACAGTAACTCTTTGAGGCCAGGGAGATGATCTGCCTCATCTTTGAAATCAGAATTGCAGCCATGCGCCCTAACTAACTCATGGCCTTTGCACTTTCTGTACCCGCGCCTGAAAATCTCTTCTATACCCTTCCCTCTCATTAACTCTAAAACCTGATTCAGGTAAGTTGTCCTGATCTATACTGTTCATTCTATTACTCACTTGGCTTTTGTGGCTATTTACATTTATATTAATTTAGCTTAAATAAAAATTTATTGTGGACCTTGAAGGCAGTGGGGAGGCTCAAGTACTTGGGCACCTGTCACCCTTGTAGAAGACCTAGATGAAGTTCCTGGCCCCTGGTTTTGGCCTGACCCAGCCCCAGCCATTCTGGAAATTTGGGGACTGAACCAATGGAGACTTTCTCTCTCTCTCTCTCTCTCTCTCTCTGCCTCTGCTTCTCTATAACTCTGCCTTTCAAATAAGTCAATAAATCTTTTTTTAAAATGGGGGGTCAGTGTTTTGGCATAGCAAATAAGGCCTCCTCCTGTGATGCTGGCATCCCATAAATGTGCCAGTTCAAGTCCCAACTTCTCCACGTCTGATCCAGCTCCCTACTTATGTGTCTGAGAAAGTGGGGGGAGAACGTCTGAGTATTTCGGAGACCCCGATGAAGCTCCTGGCTCCTGGCTTTGTCCTGACCCAGTGCTAGTCATTGCAGTAGTCAACACTCCATCTGGGAAGTGAACCAATGGATGAAAATCTCTTTCTCCCTGTAACTGTTTCCAAAAAAATAAATATTTTTTAAAAAGTTGCTTTAGGTGTGGGTATTTGGCATAGTAGTTGAATCTTTGCTTGGGATGCTGCCATCCCATAACCTAATTTCTGGCTCAAGTCCCAACCTTTCTGCTTTTGATCCAGATTCCTGCTAATATGCACTCTAGTGGCAGAAGATGATGGCTCAAGTACTTGGGTACCTGTCACTCATGTGGGAGACCTGGATGGAGTTCTGGGTTCCTGGCATCAGCCTGGCCCAGTCTTGCCTACTGTGGGCATTTGGGGAGCAAGTGAGCAGATGTGAGACCTCTTTCTCTTTCTCTTTCTCTTTCTCTTTCTCTTTCTCTTTCTCTTTCTCTCTCTCTCTCTCTCTCTCTCTCTCTCTCTCTCTCTCCTTTTGTGTGTCTCTGCCTTTCAAATCAAATGAACATAAGTTAATTAATTTTTTAAGATAAGTAGAAGTGAGAAGTCAGTCATCAGGAATACTGATTACATTTTTAAGATAAATGTATGTGGGCCTGCTGTACTGAACCAAATAGAATACAGTGGATTTATGGAGACACAAAGACTTGTGCATTCAAATTTCAAACCACTTTCTTTTCATAAATTAAAAGGTCAATAATATCTAACTAGTGGCCCTGTTACTTTGATAATATTAAAAGAATGATATTAGAATTTCAAACTGTGAGACATATATTTTGAAAAAGCATTTTGCATTATTCTAGCTTGTCGTGATCAACTTAAACTAAAGGATGTCAGTCATAACGAAAAGACATACTTGTAACAATAAGAAATAATTTCATACATTTAGAATTATAGTCATTAAATTTTTATTTTGCACTGTAATAAGAGAAATTAAAATATGCAAATTTATTCTTTTATTAGTTATGCAATAACATACTTGGAAAAGAATAAACAATAGAACTAGATTAATTAAAAGAGCTCTCAAATGAATAAAAGCAGAATCAAAAGAAACAGTTAAAATTGCAATTGTCGCAGATGGCACTGGATTACACATCAAGCTTGGTATCATTAGAAATCCTTGCACTTGGCAATCTTAATAGCGGTTGGAAAAGTTAGCAGCAAGTAGTACTGTTGTCCAGCATCGTTGCTCTGGCACTGCTAGAGCAGTGCTCAGATCGCATCTGTTGTCATTGGGATTTAGCTTTCACTAACACATCCACGTCAGCTTTGTCTGCTTCGCCAAGACTTTTGTGATGGCTGTCAACTGAGACATTGTCTTCCTTTTTTCGAGGCCTCTGGGAACCCCCTTCTCTGGGAGCTAGAGGAACTCTGAGGCCAATAAAATTGTGCACCTCCTGCATCTTCTTCCGCAGCCATTCTACCCTCTCCATCACTGTGAGATGTTTGCCCAGGCTGTGCATGAACTGTATTTCACTCACAGCTCTCTTCCTGGGAGAGAAGAGAAGAGAGGGTCATCCCATGAGCACTCCGCTTCCATATCATAAAGCCAGCCTTAACAATGCAGTTCCCATGCCCTCACCATGAAGAATGGGCCACAGTACTTACTGCACAGGTTTCCCATCCAATTTGGCAAGAAAACAAATTGCAAACATGACAATCATTACTTTAGCCATGTCTTGAGCAGACATCATCTTCTCTAAAAGGAAAGCAAAATAGAGACATTTTAACATGTTTTTCATATTTCAAACTATATAAATACATATTTGTAGCTTACCTTAATAACCATACCACACACACAGCATGACACTGGGTTGGTTTCCATGAGAGCCTTTTGGAATCAGTCTCTATTTTATGGATATGTTAGTACAAATACAAATATTTGATATAGAATTTAGATTAGGGATGCTTTCTTAGTATATTTCTGAGATTTTTTTGCACATTTTAGTATGTGAATTTTCAGCAATGAGAAGATGCAAGATCTTAGTTTTGAGAATTTCCTCTCACATTTTATGTTGGTTATTCCTAGATGGTTATAATTTGCTTGAAAATGGCTAATTCTCTTAATTAGGTAAATTGTCAACACTGTTTATTTACTTAGCCAATCCTTTTTTCATAGGTAAACTTCTTTTCAGGTACTACAATGATAACTCTAAATACCAAATTAATAAGCTCTGATTTAGAGTTTTTTTTGAATTAACACACACTTCCCCTGGCATTGAAAAGACTGTCACAGCATTTAAATATCATAGAATTAGGGCCGGTGCTGCGGCTCACTAGGCTAATCCTCCACCTTGCGGCGCCGGCACACCGGGTTCTAGTCCCGGTCGGGGCACTGGATTCTGTCCCTGTTGTCCCTCTTCCAGGACAGCTCTCTGCTATGGCCAGGGAGTGCAGTGGAGGATGACCCAAGTGCTTGGGCCCTGCACCCCATGGGAGACCAGGAGAAGCACCTGGCTCCTGCCATCAGATCAGCACGGTGCGCCGGCCACAGTGCGCTGGCCGCGGCGGCCATTGGAGGGTGAACCAACGGCAAAGGAAGACCTTTCTCTCTGTCTCTCTCTCTCACTGTCTACTCTGCCTGTCAAAATAAATAAATAAATAAATATAATAGAATTGTTTATTATGTGTATTTCAAGCTTCAGTTCTTAATAAAATGCTTATCTGAATTTATTTTTCCAATTCATTTTATTAGGAACTATTTTTAAAAATTTATTTATTTGGAAGGCAGAGTTCCAGAGACAGAAAGAGATCTTCCATCCACTGTTTCGTTCCCCAAATGGGGGCTGGGCCAGGCTGAAGCTGGGAGCCAGGAGGTTCACTGGAGTTTCCCACATGGGTGCACTTGGGCCATCTGCTGCTGCATACCCAGGCACATTAGTAGGGAGCTAGACCAGAAGTGGAACAGCTGGGACTCATGTCACCCGTGGGGTATGTCAGCATCGCTGGCCATGGCTTAACCCACTACGCCACAACACCAGCCCTAGCAGCTATGTTTTAGCAAAATTTTAGCACCTCTTTTTGCTCAATAAACTTCTTATTTCACTATAAAATAGTCATGCCTTAATCTGCATTTCAATCATTGCAAATGCTGTTACTATAGAAGTTCTTCTAAAAGCTCAGAGATCTACCTTCCAACATACACATGGAGGAGTGTGGTACTTCTACTTTGAAGAGAAACTATATCATTTAGAAATAATGTAACAAACATAAAAGCCTGCCACATTTCTGTTCACTATATAATAATATGGGGGCAGTAAAGGAACTTTTTCGTTTAGGTTAGAAACATGCCAGGTAGCAGGAGGACAGCAACACTGGTTTCTAATCCTGGCTCTGTCACATTCAGCTACGACCTCTGACATCTCTCTGTTTTGCTTCTTTGCTCTTAATGGGGGAGATAGGCTTCTTAGAAGAATATCACAGGGGCCAGCGCTCTGGCACAATGGGTTAATGCCCTGGCCTGAAGCGCCAGCATCCCATATGGGTGCCAGTTTGAGACCTGGCTGCTCCACTTCCTATCTAGCTCTCTGCTATGGCCTGGGAAAGCAGTAGAAGATGGCCCAAGTCCTTGGGCCCCTGCATCTGCGTAGGAGACCCAGAAGCAGCTCCCAGCTCTTGGCTTTGGATGGGCACAGCTCCAGCCGTTGTGGCCAACTGGGGAGTGAACCAACAGATGGAAGACCTCTCTCTCTCTTTCTCTGCCTCTCCTCTGTCTGTGTAACTCTCACTTTTGAATAAATAAATAAATCTTTAAAAAAAAGAATATCACAAAAAAGAGTGGAAAAGTGGTTGTTAAACATCCTTAAAATTCATGTACAATTTTCAGCATAGGAAATTAGAAAAAGTTGTTATTTGTGTAAAGGAAATAATTATTCAGTAACAAAACTGAGTTTATCCAACTTTAGTATTCAGATTAAGCCCCAACAAGCAATTAAGGATACCATCAATGTAAGGCATTTCCTACTCTGCAGGAAAAACTGAATTTTAATTCTGCTTAATGAATTTATAATGATTATTTAAATCAGAAATGTTCAATTTACTGTCAGCCTATTTTATTTCAAAATTTTGATAGACTGCTAAAATGTCAGATTTTGATTATTTTTTCCTGAAATTTCAAATGAGTTTAGAAAAAGCAAAATATCTAATCAGAAAGATGCATAATTTAAGAACATTTTAGCATTAATTTCTGTATTGTTGCATTTAATCTTTAAAATAATTCAACCTCATTTAAAGATTTTACTGTGAATGAACAACATATTTGTAGAAAATGGTCTAACACAATTGTTTGGTTATCAAAATTCTCATTTATCTTGTTTTAAAAACAAGATAAAATCGCAGGGGACTCACCCGACAATGTCTTAGGACAAGGGCTTCTTTCAGGTGAGTGGCAGCGGATGCTCTATGAATGTCGAGTCGACGTGACAATGCCGATGGAGTGCAGTGCAGAGCAGCCAACGGGACATTCACAACAGGTCTCTGGCCCTCTGAGAAAAGCTTTTTATTCTCCCAGATCTTGCCACTCCCAGCTCTCAGAAGGTCAAATGTGGGATCACAGCAGCACACAACCCCTACTGGGCAGGACCCACCCCTCTTAAGTTTTAGATTATTGGATATGAAAAGGAAAATAGTACCGGACCGGGAAAAGTGCTTACACGAAGATTTCTAACAAGTATTGAACTTTACTTCAGAGAAAAATTCGACTAGGTTGATGAATCTGAATTCATACCTTTAAAAAGCCTGATTTCAAAGATTTGTGACTTATCATGTTACCTTAAAATTTGAAAATAAGTGTATTTGTTATAATCATACTATTGACACAGTTGTTATGATAAGCAGTCATATGAGCTATGCTAACTTTATAAACCATTCTCAACAAATTCATATCAGTCACTCTAGTCATATTTCAAAAACTATAGTATTTTTCCTAAAGAAAGTGTTAAAAATAACCAGAAAATGTTCTTAGGGCATAATTCCTCTTATAAGCTTCAAAAGTGAAGTTATTCTAAAATTCATTTAACTGGGGCTGCCGCTTTGGGGTAGCAGGTAAAGCAGCAGCCTGCAGTGCCGGCATCCCATGTGGGCACTGGTTCGAGGCTTGGCTGTACCACTTCCAATAGTGCTCACTACTATGTCCTGGGAAAGCAGTAGAAGATGGCCCAAGTCCTTGGACCCCTGCACCCGCATGGGAGACCCAGAAGATGCTCCTGGCTCCTGGCTTCAAATCGGCCCAGCTCCAGCCATTGCAGCCATTTGGGAAGTGAACCAGCAAATGGAAGACCCCCCTCGCCCCACTTTGCCTCTGTCTCTGTTACTCTACCTTTAAAATAAATAAATAAACCTTTAAAAAATCATTTAATTTACATTCCATTTATACATTTTAATCTGCAATAACATTTCTGAAGCACTAATACTATATTAGACACTACATGCATTATTTACTAAGCCTTCATAGAGGTGCCTTAAAGTAGGTATTATTGTTATTCCCATTTTCACCTGAGGAAAATTAGACTTGGAAAGTGGAGAAGATGGAATTCAACAAAGGTCTTTATGACTCCAGAGCCATTGGATTCTCAGTATCCTAGTTTCCCATTAAAATATGGCCCTTCTTTGACCTCCAGTCTTCTTGGGCTTAATTTGCCTAAGCCCTTTGTAAACTCTCTGTCCAGGGATTGGGGTTTGAATCTCAATTTTTCCAACTGATGATTGAAGGCCTGCTCCAAAATTGAATGGCAGCCTTCTGCTGCCACTCACTTCTCCAGTTCCAATAATTTCAGCAGCCTGGTCCTCAACTATCAGAACCCCTTGAATGCCCTTGATGTCTCTGGGGCTCATTTAGAAAACTTGCTGCCCATCTAAAGAGCCCGTTCCAGAGTTGGGTCAGTGCCCTTAGCCCAGGTCCCGCTCAAGCTTCAAGTCACCACTTTTCCTACTACTCACTGTCAAGGTTTGACTCTGCTTCAAGTAAGAGTCGGTACAAGTTTAAACAGTAACTATATGGAGTCTAGAAAGAGAGCTATATATTACTCATGCTCTGGGAAATTCTCTACCCTGGATAAACCTCAGTTAGAGTGTATTCCCATGGTCCATTTTAGAAATATTAGGGACAAATTGGGACACACCCTGAAGATACACATCAGTTTGGTGAAATGTTAAAAAATGTGACATATGAGGAATAGCTGAATGAAAATGGGAATAAAAAAACTCAGGAAAAGAAAAGACTTGCAATGAGTATTCATTTGTTTAAAAACTGCATTGACTATCTACTATCTGCAAGGACTGTGTTTGTCACTAAATTATTGAGAGACAAGACTTGCTCTCAACTCTAACACTTAACTTTAATGTGATGGTGTTCTAATTATGGATAGGAACAGGGGCCAGTGCCGTGGCTCACTTGGTTAATCCTCTGCCTGTGGCGCTGGCATCCCATATGGGCACCGGGTTCTAGTCCCGGTTGCTCTTCTTCCAGTCCACCTCTCTGCTGTGGGCCGGAAGTGCAGTGGAGGATGGCCCAAGTGCTTGGGCCCTGCACCCCATGGGAGACCAGGAAGAAGCACCTGACTCCTGGCTTCAAACCAGCGTAGTTCCGGCCATAGCGGCCATTTGGGGAGTGAACCAACGGAAGGAAGACTTTTCTCTCTGTCTCTCTCTCTTACTGTCTATAACTCTACCTGTCAAATAAATTAAAAAGAGAGAGAGAGATAGGAACAAAGGCTTATAAAAGTACAGGGGAAGAGTAGATAATACTCCTGGATTTTTTGGAAATCGTTATACTGGGAAGCTGCAGTGTCCTCAAGGGTGATTTTGAGTTTTCTGTGGGAGCAGGTGAGAAAGGACATAAGAAAAATGTGGGCTTCACATTCTGCAAAGGACACTTGACCTTCCCACAAAGAAGAGCTATTGCTGCCAAGATTCATCACATAGTTTATCTGAACCATCAAGGACTGCAGAGGAAATCATTTAAGAATGAGAGCTAGGGGCTATGTGGGCATAGGAGGCTGATGACATTAGGAGAGAGAAGAGCTGAGCGTAGGCTTTTGCTTTGCAAAGCTCAGCCTTTCTTTGCAATCTAAAGTTCTGTGAAGCTAGGAGCAGATAACCTAGTGTCTTCCTCACACGTGCTGCTACCTCATGGGAAGTTCCATTTGAGACCAATACTTTTTCCTTCCATTTGCTCAAAAGGAATTACAAAATTTTAAAAATACAAAAGATTAGAATGACTTTAGGGACTCAGCACCAAGAAGCTTCTAGGGTTGGAAGACCCACTACAGCTCTCCTCATTACATGTGTGGAATACACATTGGATGGTGTCATTTTAAAAAATCTATTGAGGTATGTCATTGGTATACAGAAATGTGTGTATATGTAATGTGTACAATGTGATGAGTCTGGGCATATGCATGCACCCATGAGCACATCACCACATCCAAGGTAACAGATACTTACAACCTCCCCACATTTCTTTGGATTTTCTCCTCACCCTTTTCCAAAGAATATTCAACATGAGACCTGCTCCCATAACAAAATTGAAAGTACACAGCACAGCACTGCTGACTGTAAGTCCTATGTTGCCCAACAGCTGTCTAGGACTTAGTCTGGACAGTGTTCATCTTACAGTGGCTCCCTCTTTCTCTTTAAGCCCCTCTGTGGGTTCTCTAGTTACTGAGCTCTGTTCGATCTGTCAGAAAAAATTTCCTGACAGCTTCCCTTTACCAAACCTGCCTGTAGTTACAGACACAGAACAAAATGTTTAAGACGTTTTCAAGTATTTTTTGTAGTAATCAGCTCCTTATTTTTCTCTCTCTGTAACCTTTTATTGATGTACCCTGTGAATGTGGTTCTCTAATAGGCAGCATTTCATGAGTGATTAATCTCTTTACATTCATGGGCTAATATAAACCCTGGGATCCATTACACCTAATCCTTGAAGACCAAAGAAGCAGCCACCCTCACACAGAAGCTATTACTTGTTGCATTTTGTCCATGCTATTAATGCTCTTCCAGCCCTGCGTGTTTATGTGGATTTGAGACGTGTTGAGATGACCTGCACTGTTAGCACGGTGAGAAAGAGGCAGGGAAGGGGTGGGAGTTGAGGAAGGGGGATGCGGCCAGGGGCAATGGTGAGTTACTGGGTACTTAGGATGAGGCAGTCTTTCTAAATACAGGAAGGAACGTCTCTGTCTTGTTACAGTGTAAATCAAGGGCGTCACATGGTAATGTCTTTAGATCTTTATTTGAAAAGATTTCTTGTGCAAATAGATGCCTCTGTAGTTTTTTTGTGTGACTTTGAGTCTCCTTCATTTCAAAGCTCCTTGAGGCATGAGAATTTGGTGTAGCAATTAAGATGCCACTTGGAATGCCCACATACCATATTGTAGTGGCTGGGTTTTAGTCTCATCTCCATTTCCAATTTCAGCTTCCTGCTTATGCGCACCCTGGGAGGCAGCAGGAGGTGGCTCAAGTATCTGGGTACTTGAGAGACATGGAAAGGCTGAGTTCCACGCTCCTGACTTCAGACTAGTCTAACCGTGGCTATTGCGGCATCTGGGGGAGTGAAACCAGTGGATGGGAGATATCCATCTATCTCTCAATCTCTCACTTCCCCCACCCCTACGTTCAAATACACAAAAAATAAAATTTAAAAGTTCCTTGAAATTTAACCTACTTTCATTTTGTATGCTTTAACAAAGTGGAAGAAAGAAGTAGGCTCATTGACAGCCATCTCTCTCTCTCTCTCTCTCTCTCTCTCTCTCTCTCTTTTTGAACCATAAGGAAGATGGACAACCAAAACAATTTAATCAAGAAGTGAAATCTCAGATTGTCATTACTTTTCCAGTGAGCTGACCAGACCACTGATGTTAGTACTCTTGTTTGATCCTAAATATTTTCTCTTATTGTATCCTAAATGAAATTATACTTTTCAAAAAAAGTGTTCCAATTTGGAGTTCAGATAATATGGTCTCCTTGGTTAATGTGAATCTTCCTCTAGCTTACAGAGATATATTTCTGCTTTACTCCCCCTTTACTTTGGTAGAGTGTCATGATGCAACTTATGATACTACAAAAATAAACCAATAAAATGACTTTCACATATCTTCTTAATGTTGAGGAGCCTAATTCTTTCCTTTGTTTAATTTTTACATTTTTATTATTTGAGAGACAGATAGACAAGTTCCCATCTGCTAGTTCATGCTCCAAATGCCTATGACAATTAGAGGGACAAAAACTGGAAGCCATGAACTCAATGTAGGTCTCCCACATGGATGGCAGGGACCCGACTATTTGAGCCATCACTGCTGCCTTCCAGCGACTGCATGAGTAGGAAGCTGGAGCCAGAAGCCAGAGCCAGGAATCAAACCCAGGCACTTGGATGTGGGAGTCAGGCATCTTAACTAGTGTCTAACTGCTAGGCCAAATTCCTGCCTCTCCTTTATGTCTTTGAAACATATGGGGAAATAGCAAGGCAGTAAGTATTGATTTCCCAATAGCGAAGTTCTAAGTCAAATCACCTGGGTACTCAGATTCCTGGATCAGGAATGCCAATACCTATATCCTAAATGCCATATCCTAAACTATGCTTTCAATTAAATACAGTAAAGGGCACTTACAGTCAGGCAAGAAACAGTAGCAATTTTGCTGCTTATAACCTTCTTCCTGAATTTTATTGTCACATGACTTTTAAAATTTATAGCCTCTTAACCTTTTAGAGTTTTAAATCCCACATCTTGAAGTAGAATATAGCTTGGAAGGAAAGGGCTTTGGATATGAGCCATCATATGTGAAAGTGCTTTGCATATAATTGGCGGACAAAAAGCGCATGTCAGGGTTGTGAGTTTTGCAGAGCGGTCAAGATGCCTCCTGGGACACCTGTATTCCATATCAGAGTGCCTGGGTGTCAGTCCTGGCTCTGCTTCCCATTCCATATCTCCTGCTATTGTGCACCCTGGGAGGCAGCAGGTGATGGCTCAAATACATCCACTTAGGAGCCCTGAAATGAGCTTCAGACTCCTGGCTTTGGCCTCGTTCCTCCCTGGCTGCTGCCAGCATTTGGGGAGTGAACCAAAGGATGGAAAATCTCATTCTGTCTCTAACTCTCTGCCTAATATAGCTCTGAATAAAATATAAGTATAAATATAATAATAAATATATTTTAAAAAATGCATGTTGAATCTAAATCTGAAACAAAAGGGTCCCCGGCCCATTTCTTCAGATGGGTCCAACTGGTTCAGCTCACTCCAGGAGTCCCCAGGAATAACATGGAGAATACTGAACAACTTGGCCCAATCTGCTCTATGCCTTCCAGATTTGTCAACCCGGTTCCAAGAATTCTGAGGTAGAACAATTATGATGTTCATAAAATCTATTCTGAATTTACTAATGGCACATGAGTTGTTGTAAAACTTAAACTAAAACTAGGCATATCCCAGATTGTTGCTAACAATGTGTGCTAAATGAGATTGGAGAGTGGACTCTTAATCAAATTAACCAACCAACAGGCAGCCCCAGTAGCTGTGTGCTTCTCACGTCCATGCTGAAGCTTCATGCAGTGGAAACGCTCAGGACCTGGGTGTGTAAGATGTGGGCCAAGTCCATAGCTCTGGTATTTACCAGCTGCACAATCCAGGATGCCATTTTACACAACAAAATCTTAGTTTCTACAGAAAAACAGGTATAAACTACCTCCATAGACCTATTTGACAATCATATAGGATAATGTACATGAAAGCACTTTGTCAACTACATAAATAGTATTGATTAGAAGCACAATAACAACATTTTTTATGAATCCTCTTAAAGTAATACAATTCTAGTCTGTACCTTTCCATTTCCTCTTTGCTGATTTTGGGCATTTCAAACAAATTGGAGAGTTGTTATAAATGCTAATCCCAGAATGCTACTGACTTCAACTTCCAACAGTGAAAAGAATCTTCAGCATGGCCTAACTGAAAAAACAAAACAAAACAAAACAAATGTCCTGAAGAAGGGTCTATGGGAGGCAAAGAGAGGCATGAAGATGAGACTGTATTTCCTGTCCGGGGGCATTTTTCAAAGGTCTAAGGCACAGCAAAGTGTGTTAAAGGCACTGTGCAATTTAATTCCAAACATACTCAAGTGGTTGGTTAGTTTGTGAAATCACTTGAAGGGAAGATCAGAGGGGAAACAGCAATATATATGGAATGAGAAGATCTAAGTTCAGATCCTGGAATCACCAGGCTTGACAGATTTATCAAATAAAACATAAAGATGCTCAGTTAAGCTAGAATGATTTCTAATTGCCTATGCATATGTACACTGAGGTAAAAGAAAAATACTGCATGGGAAATACTTACACTAAAAGTATTTCTAGTGAATCTAAAGTAAATTGCAAGTATCTAAATTGTATGCTGCTTTAATTATATTTTCCTGATAATCTGGCTCTTTTTAAAAAGATAAATTTATTTGGCCGGTGCCGTGGCTCACTTGGTTAATCCTCCGCCTGTGGCGCCGGCATCCCATATGGGCACTGGGTTCTAGTCTTGGTTGCTCCTCTTCCAGGCCAGCTCTCTGCTGTGGCCCAGGAGGGCAGTGGAGGATGGCAGAATTTAAATCTACATCTCTCATGTCCCTGGCTTTTTTACTTTATATTATACTGCAGAGAACAATGATCGATTGAATGGAAGCAGAGAATTCACCCAGGATCTGTGTGTTGAGGTTGAGGGCCTGTGTTGGAAGGCATGACACTACAGAGAAAGCGAGGCATACACTCTGACCTTGAGGAAAGTAGGTTCTAGCGTGAGCGACAGACAAGTATGATTTATGATAATACCAGATCCGCTGGGGTGGGGAGGAGGGCAAACGTGACAGTTACTGTAGGTAGTAAGAAGTTTCAAGGTCAGCTGTCTACACTTGTGTGCAGTCTCTGCAGATAGGAAGATTATTTCTTTTTACCTGAATGAGTATTAAAGGATTAACATCTTCACTTCTTTTCAGGTGTAACTAGGATGACATGCACAAGTGGTAAAGCTGACGCTCCTTTATCTAGTATAAAGATTTCTGTCTATAGTTGCTTAGCTGTAAATGATTTGCTTGTCACTAAATAGCTTAGTTGACAATTTGTTTTTAAGCTTGGATTCAGCAAAATACGCATATCATCCATTAATCAAAGTATAATTATATAATGATAGTTATATTTACAAAGCACTTATTATATGTTAAGTACTATTCTTTATTCTCTTTTTATTTATTTGAAAGGGAGAGAGAGAGAGAGAGAGAGATCCTTCCTCTGCTGGTTCACTCTCCAAATGGCTGCAATGGCTGAGCCAGACCAGGCTGAAGCCAGGAGCCTAGAACTCCACCTGAGTCTCCCACGGGCTACACTCTGCTGCCCTCCCAGGTACAACAGCAGGGAGCTGGATTGGAAGCAGGGCAGCCAAGACTCAAACCAGTGCTCTGATATGAGATACTGGTGGCTCAACCTGATGCATCACAATCATCACAATGCTGGCCTGCTAAGTACTATTCTTTTTTTTTTCTTTCCTTTTTTATTTTAAAGATTCTATTTTATTTATTGGAAAGGCAGAGTTACGGGGGGAGGGATCTTCCATCCATGTGTTCTCTCCTTAAATGGCTGCAATGGGCCAGGCTGAAACCAGGAACCTGGAACTCCAGCCAAGTCTCCCATGTGGGTGGTAGGGGCCCAAGCACTTAGGCCATCCTGCACTGCCTTCCCAGGCACATTATCAGGGAGCTGGATTGGAAGTGGAGCAGCCAGGACTCAAATAGCCAGTCATATGGGATGCAGGCATCCCAGGTAGTGACTTAACCTGCCAAGCCACAACGCTGGCCCCCATGTACTATTTGAAATGCTTAATAAATACCTCACAACAACCCTGAAGTAGGCCTGTTTTACCACCTATTTTATAACCTCTATTTTATGAAGCATAAAAAAGTTAAAAACTTGTCTAGGTTATCCAACTAGTATGTGGCAGAGACATGATTTGAACAGAAGCAGTTTGACTCTAGAACTCATACTTAGGAGCTGGCACTGTGATGCAATGGGCTAAGCTGACACCTGTGATGCCCATATCCCACATCAGAGCACTGGTTTGAGTCCTGGCTGCTCCACTTCTGATCCAGCTCTCTACTAATGTGCCTGGGATGGCAGTGGAAGACAGGCCAAGTGCTTGGGCCCCTAGCACTCATGGGGAGACACAGATGGAGTTCCAGGCTCCTGGCTTTGACCTGGCCCAGTCCTAGCCATTGTGGCCAATTGGGGGAGTGAACCAGTGAATGGTAGATCTCTCTTCTCTATCTCTGTCTCTCTCTCTATAACTCTGCCTTTCAAATAAATTAAAAAATCTAAAAAAAAAAAAACCACACTTATAATAACTTGTCGTCCATCTACCCCCAACACACATCAACACTTAAGTAACATATTGAAGCATACTCACTCATAGCATAATTTATATTTGAGGAAATATATTTTTCTAGTCTCTAACGTTACTCTTGTTTTCTCAAACTCCCCAAATGCTAATTAGCAG
This sequence comes from Oryctolagus cuniculus, assembly GCF_964237555.1. NCBI lineage: Eukaryota > Metazoa > Chordata > Mammalia > Lagomorpha > Leporidae > Oryctolagus > Oryctolagus cuniculus. The sequence continues at coordinate 52,696,388 of NC_091432.1, read as the reverse complement.
GAGCATACAAAATTCTCTATTTCATTTAGTTTAAGAATGAGTTCAATCATTCACCATCACCAAGTAGGATTTATTGCTAACATGCAAGTACAGTTTAACATACAAAAGTCAATTAATGTAATACCTGATATTGAAACATTGGGAGGAATCATAATTTTCTCAACTGATGCAGAAAAAGCATTTAACAAAATTCAACATCCTTCATGATTAAAAAAATATACTAGCACTAGAAGGAAATTATCTCAACATAATAAAGGCTTTATATGAAAAACACATAGCTAATACTATATTCAATGGTGAAAGACTTAAATATCTTTCTCTAATACCATGGACAAAACAACAATGTTTACTTTTGCTACTTCTACTCAATATATTGCTGAAAATTCTAGGCAGAGCAACTAGGCAAGAAAAAGAAATAAAATCATCCAAATTGGAAAAGAAAAATAATTGTCTGTTTCCCAAGGACATAATCTTAGATTAAAGTTCCCCTAAAACAACTTTTGGGACTAATAAATTCAGCAAAGTTGTACCATGCCAAATCAACATATGAAACCCAGTTGTACTTTTTTTTTTAAAAAAGTGGTTTTGTTTTTTTTTTTTTACAGGCAGAGTGGACAGTGAGAGAGAGAGAGACAGAGAGAAAGGTCTTCCTTTTGCCGTTGGCTCACCCTCCAATGGCCGCCGCGGCCGGTGCGCTGACCGGTGCACCGCGCTGATCCGATGGCAGGAGCCAGGATCCAGGTGCTTTTCCTGGTCTCCCATGGGGTGCAGGGCCCAAGCACCTGGGCCATCCTCCACTGCACTCCCTGGCCACAGCAGAGAGCTGGACTGGAAGAGGGGCAACCGGGACAGAATCCGGCACCCCGACTGGGACTAGAACCCGGTGCGCCGGCGCCGCTAGGCGGATAGTTTTTTTAGTTTTTAACAAATTCAATATAGTTCATAGATACAACTGTAGCAGTATAATGATATTCCCCTCTTTCTTCGCTCCCTACCTTCCCCTCTTTCCCTTCCACACTTCTTCTTTCTCCCCCTTTCTTTCTTTCTTTCGTTCTTTCTTCCTTTCTTTCTTATTTTGGTTTTGGGATAATATATTCTTAATTTATATTACAGCCAAGGGTTTAATGCCCCACTAAATAAAATGCTTAGCAAATAAAAAGCAAAAGACCCTAGTTTAGGGAGAATATAGGCAAGGGATATAAACAATAGTTGGAAAAATGACCATTTCACCCACATATAGTAAATTTTAAAGTAATCACAGATCGTTAAAACTATAGCAATATAACATGATTAACCACTAGTTTGACAAAAGTATAAAACAAAGACTGACAAAACTACATTTGCAACAATTCTGATACACAGAGACATTTAGTTCTCTTTTTTTCTCTTTTTCTTTTAGCTCTCATATCTAAGGGAGAATATGTGGTATTTGTCTTTGTGTGTCCAACTTATTTCATTCAACATTATGTCCTCCAATTGCATCCATTATTGCAAATGGTAGAACTTCATTTTTTATAGCTGAATAATATTCCATTGTATACTTATACGTATGCCACATTTTCTTTATCCATTCATCTGATGATGGACATCTTGGTTGATCCCATATTTGGCTATTGTGAATAGTGCTACTAGGAACCTCTTTGATACAACACGCTCATGTCTTTTGCATATATAGCCAGAAGTGGGATCGCTGGATCATATGGCAAGTGTATTTCCAGTTTTCTAAGAAATCTCTATACTGTTTTCCAAAGTGGCTGCATTAATTTACATTCCTATCAACAGTGTATCTGTATTTCCCTTTCTCCACACACATGTTGGCATTTTTAACTCTCTGTCTTTAATATTTTTGCTGTTCTGACAGGAGCAAGGTGATGCTTCCTGGTGATTTTGATTTGTATTTCTCTGCTGGCTAGAGATATTGAGCATTATTTCATTTATTTGTAGGCCATTTGTATTTCTTTCGAGAACTGTCTATTGAGGTCTTTCTTTATGCTAATAACTAACAATCTAAGAAGGAAAAAAAGCAGTTCTATTTGCAATAGTATTTAAAAAATAAAGTACTTGGAAATTAACTTAATAAAGGAGGTAAAACATTTATACAGTGATGTTTTTAAAGATTTATTTATTTACTTAAAAGGCAGAGTTAGAGAGAGAGAGATATCTTCCATCTGCTGGTTCACTCCTCATATGGCTACAGTGGCCAGAGCTGGCCAACCTGAAGCCAAGAGCCAATAGCTTCATCCGACTCCCACTTGCATGGAAGGGATCCAAGCACTTGGGCCTATCAAAATCCCAACAGTATTTTCTGCAGAAATAGAAAACTCCATCCCATAATTCATATGTAATCTCTAAGTGTCCTCAATAGCTAAAACAATCTTGGAAAAAAGAGAACAAAGTTAGAAAATTTTTGATTTCAAAACTTATTACAGAGCTATGAAAATCAACACAACATGGTAGTAGCTTGAATACAGATATATAGAACAATGGAATAAGCTAAAGAGCCTGGAAACAATTTCTTACTTATATGGTCAAATGACTTTTGACAATGATGCCAAGACCATTTTTTTTCCCCTTCCCTGCCCTGCCCTGTCCTTCCCTTCCCTTCCCTTTTTGCCAAGACCATTTCAATGAGGAAAATACGGTCTTTCAAACAGTCCTGGGAAAACTTGATACACGTGTGTGCGCATGTATACACACACAAGGAGAGCAGAACAGAAAAAAAAAAAAAAAAAAAAGAGGACTGGGGCCAGCACTGTGTCAAAGCAGGTAAAGCCATTGCCTCCAGTGCCAGCATCCTATATGGGCAATTGTTCAAGTCCTGGCTGCTTCACTTCCAAACCAGCTCTCTGCTAATGCACCTGGGAAAGTAGCAGAAGATAGCTAAAATACTTGGGGCCCTGCAACCACAGGGGAGACCCAGAAGAAGCTCCTGGCTCCTGGCTTCAGATCAACCCGGCTATGGCTATTGCTGCCACTTGGGGAGTGAACCAGCAGATGGAAGGTCTCTTTCTCTCTATACCTCTGCCTCTCTGTGACTGTGCCTTTCAATAAATAAATAAATAAATAAATCTTTATTTTTTTTAAAGAAGTAACCTTACCTACACCCATACAAAAATTAGCTCAAAATTGACCAAACACCTGAACCCAAGAGCTAAAACCATAAAACTTTGCAAAAAACAGGGAAACATAGAATGTCCTGTTTGGCAATGATTTCTTGGAAATGACATCAAAGTATAAGCAGCAAAAGGAAATGACAGATAAGTTGGACTTCATCAAAATTAAAAACATTGTTCATAAGAGGACATCATCAATACAGCAAAAATGCATTTCAAAGAATGGAAGAAAATACTGGCAAATGATATACTCATCTGATGTCTTAGTGCAGGCTGCAAACTACCGTAGACTGGATGACTTAAAGTTCAGACATTTATTTCTCACGGTTCTGAAGGCCAGAAGTCCTACAGCAGAGCTCCAGCACAGTCAAGTTCTTAACGAGAGCCCTCTCTTCCACGTTGTGTCCTCACGTGGCATTTCCTTGGTGCCTGCACAAAGAAAAAGAGATCATGTATCTCTTCCACATTTTGAGAAAGAAATTAATTAGTCATTTATTTTATTTATTTGAAAGACAGAGAGAGAGAGACATAAAGCTCCCATCTGCTGGTTCACTCCCCAAATGCCTGTAACAGCAAAGGCAGGGTTAGGCTGAAGTCAGGACTTGGAAAGTCAATCTGGGTTTCCATCATGGGTGGCAGGGCCCATGTATTGAGCCATCAACTGCTGCCTCCTAGGGTGCACATTAGCAGAGAGCTGGAATTAGAAGCTGAGCTGGGACTCAAACACAGACAGGTACTTCGATATGGGACGTCGGTGTCCTAAGTATCACCTTAACTGCTAGGCCACATGATTGCCCTTCTTCCACTTTTTATAAGGATGTTAATCCTATTACAGAAGCTTCATCCTTACATCCTAATCTAACTCTGACTACCTTCCATAGCCCACTTCCAAATACCATCAAATTGAGGATTAAGGTTTCAATACAGGAATTTTGAGGGAAACAGACATTCACTCTATAGCATCTGATGAGAGACTGATATCCATAAAGTATGAAGAAGGAAACAGTTGTTGCACAATTCAACAACAAAGACAACCCAGTAAAAAATTAGGTAAAGATCTGAATAGACATTTCTCCAAATAAGATATATAAATGGCCAATAAACACATGAAAATATGCTCAACATCAGTAGTCATTAGGGAAATACAAACCCAAACCAAAATGAAATAGCACTTTGAACCAATTAAAATGGCCATTATTTAAAAAAAAAAACCAACTGAAAAACAGAAAATAACAAATAGTGATGAGGATGTGGAGAAATTGGAACCCCATGTACTACTGATGAAAATATAAAATTGTGTACCTGCTGTAGAAGACAATGTAATGGTTCCTTTAAAAAAAAAAAAAATTCAATTAGTGATCCAGAAATTCCACTTCTGGATATATAACAAAAGAACTGAAAGCAGGAATTTGAAAAGTTGTTTGCATATCCATGTTCATAGTAGTGTTATCTTAAAGGTGGAAGCAAGTATCCACTGGCAATTGAATAGATAAAGTGTAGTACTCTACCTGATGGTTTACTCCACTATTGGCCGCAACGGCTGGAGCTGCACCTATCCGAAGCCAGGAGCCAGGGGCTTCTTCCTGGTCTCCCATGTGGGTGCAGGGGCCCAAGGACTTGGGCCATATTGTACTGCTTTCCCAGGCCATAGCAGAGAGCTGGATGGGAAGAGGAGCAGCCAGGACTAGAACCGGCGCCCATATGGGATGCTGGCGCTTCAGGCCAGGGAGTTAACCCACTGCGCCACAGTGCTAGGCCCCAATAAAGTGTGATACTCTAGTTACCCTTCCCCCACTTACCCTCAGTTTCAGTTACGTGCAGTCATCCACAATCTGAAAATATGTTTTTCTTAGGACTTATTTTATTTATTTAAAAGGTAGAGTTATAGAGCGAGTGAGCAAGTGAGCGAGTGAGAGAGACATCTTCCTCTGCTGGTTCATTCCCCAAATGGCCACAGTGGTTGGAGCTGGGCCAGCCTGAAGCCAGAAGCATGGAATGCCATACAGGTCTCATGTGTGGGTGGCAGGTCTCACCTGGGCTATTTTTCTCATATGCATTAGCAGAGAGCTGGATCAGAAGTAGAATAGCTGCGTTTTGAATTGGCCCCCATATGGGATGCTGGGCAGCAGCTTAACCAGCGATAGTGGAAGAAGCTTAACCCCCAACCATCATAGTGGCCCCCATAGTCTGAAAATATAAAATGAGAACTTGTAGTAAAAAAGATTCCTAAGTTTTAAATTGTGTGCCATTCTGATTAGCATGAAGGAACCTCATGCTATCCCACACCATCCTAACTGGGACATGAATCACCCTTTCATCTAGCATTATCCATATTCTCCTGTGTACACTGCTCACTTGCTAATCACTGTCTAGCCATATGGACTCTCAGATTGACTATCTGTGCATGTGTACCTGGCCCCTCTGTGAAATCAAGATCTGTTTCTTACTAAGTTTCCAGTGGCCTCTCCTTGCTGAGTTAGCTTCCCTTGCCTCTAAGTGATACAGTTTATGCCCTCAGTCTCCGTCACATGGCCTGAGATATCCACTGCCCATGCCCTTGCTGCTGAAGTGTTTCACTCATGCTATTGTAAACCCATGCCAGAACCATCGGCCTTTGACTTAGTGTCTCTGACACAGGGACACCAGGGGGGCAAACTAAATAAACCCTCTCTCTGCCTGACCAGGCCTCTCAACTCAATTATGTTGCAGCTTCTCTTCTTGAATGGAGCCATGGAGAACAGTAATTCCCTTCTATTTCCAAACAGGGACCAGGGCAACAACTCTTCTTTGAGTTGATCCTAAATTATTCTACTTCTCTCTGTCTTAAAGAAAATCCATCCCCTTTCTTCTCCTCTTCTCTCATTGCTTCAGTCTTTCTTCCTCTTCTAACAAGCCTCCTTCTCACATTAAGGTCACCAGTAGTAGGATTTTGTTTCCATTTCTCTATGTCATAGTATCATACTACTGGGCAGCACACACACTCACACTAGCTAGTCATGGTCAGTGGAAGGATTATCTTGTAATTGTATAGGAGGAACACCATGGTCTAATTCTTCAGATGTAACCTGTGATATGTTAAATACAAGCTAAACGAATTTGCAATGCTCATTCTCTTGCAAAGCCAGGCTTCCTTCCTATAATATCTCAGCTTGACATTCAAATTGCTGGATTTTACTTGTTTCTTCTTTTTTGTAATCCTTCCACAACAAATCCCAGCCTGTCTCAAGGAGATGATGCTTAGGTGCTATTACATAGAGAATGTCAAACTTCCAGAAATGCAATAAACAGATGCACACTAATGTCATGTCAAAAAATATTACTCTTGCATTTGTATCTTGCTTCAAAGGTCTCTGTTCCAGTTCTACCATTCAATTCACTTCAAATACTCTGCATCTGGGTATTGGCACTAACTAACCTCCAGATGATCCATCCTTCACATGGTAACCAGAGCGGTCACTTAGAAGCAGCAGGTCACATCATGTGCCCACTTAAAACCCTCCGATGACTTTGCACTCCAATTAGAGTAAAATCCAAACTCCCAACCATCCCCAAAGAATCCTGGGAGGAAGCAACCTCTGGCCATCTCTCCTCTCTTCCCTTTCCTCCCCCTTTTCTACTCTCCAGTGCCTGCCTTCTCTCTGCTCCTAAACATGCCAAGTTCATTAAGGTCTTTGCACTTGCCATATCTTGCCTGGAATGCTTTGTCCCTAGGTCTTCGCATAGTTAATCTTTGCTACTTGACTTTCAGCTCAAATGTCATATAACCTGACTTTCCCATCTAGTATATCTAGCCCCTACCCTAACACACACACACACACACACACACGCACACACAAAACAATAGCTCTATCCTATCTCTCTGTTTATTTTCCTTAGTGAATTGATCACTATATTATTTATTTGCTCACTGGCTTTCTTACAATAGAGGCTGGCACATAGGAAGCCTTCACTGAATATTTATCAAATTAATCATTCTGTAGGCATTTACCTTTTTAGAGACTTTCATTGGAACATAATTCTAAAACTAACCATGTATTAGTTAACATTATAAAACTGTGATTTTGAAGCCTACCTTAAAAGTTCAAGATCTCTTAATAAGATCATGTGTTTAGATTGTCTACCATGTATCTGGCACAATGTCAATATTTGATATAAAATTATAGAGAGTTGAGTGCAGAAGTACCCAATACCTATAGGTGCCTGCCATAGATGATAGGGCTAGTCCCACACCTAGACAGATCTGGTTATCAAGGCACTGAAAGTGGCAGTCAAGAACAGAACCCAGACCGGCGCCGTGGCTCACTTGGCTAATTCTCCACCTGCAGTGCCAGCTGTCGCTCCCCCTCTTCATGGAGGAACGACACTAAACCCTGCGCTGTTCTTTCGTCTGCTCGGCCCTCCCTGGGTTTGCTGCTGGTTCTTCCCGGGCTGGCTACTGTCCCTTCCACCTCCGTGGAAGGGCGGTTCCCCCTGGCCACTTTCCCCACTTCCGCAGGGGAGCGGCACACCGCCGGCCGGCTCTCTCGGGGGCTGCACAGGTGTTCCCCTTAGATGTTCCTCTTAGATGTTCCCGGTGCACGCCGTCTCTCTCCTCCTTTATAGTCCTCCTCTGCCAATCCCAACTCGGCTGCCCACACGCCGAGTACGCTGCTCTCCTCCAATCAGGAGCAAGTCCTACAGTTTATTGGCTGAACTGGAGGCAGCTGTGTAGAAGCTGTTTTCTCCTCTCCCAGCGCCATATTGTGGGAGAGCAGATGCATAGAATAAGTCTTAATTCCAGTAACTTAGTCTAGTCCGAGTTGCTCCCCACAGATCCCCCTTTCTTTTTATTTTTTGGCGTTGATACGCGCCTGTCTTCGGTGTCCCACGGCACACACTCTGCTCTGCTTGCTAGAGTTGCCACAGGTTCTTACAAGTCCTATCAATCAGGCAAACCGAATCCGGGTCCTCTCTTCACCATGTTGTGAGGAGGTTTTTAGGCGCCGATCCGTGCCTGTGCTCGGTGCCCCGCAGCGCATGCTCTGCTCTGCCTGCAGGTGCTTACAAGTCCTATCAGGCAAACTGAACCCAAGCCTTCTCAGCGCCATATTGTGGGGAGGCTTATTGGTGTTGATTCGTGCCTATCTTCGGTGACCTGCAGCACATACTCTGGTCGAGCTGCCTGCTGGTGCTTATCGCCCTAATCAGGCAGACCGAATCCAAGCTCTCTCATTGCCATGTTGTGGGGTGACTTATTGGTGTTGATAACGTGCCCGTCTTCGGTGACCTGCGGCGCATAAGCTGCTAGCCGCCCGCAGGTGCTCATCGCCTCACTAATCAGGCAGACCGAATCCAAGCCTTCTCATTGCAGTATTGTGGGGAGGCCTTTCTATTTCTCTATTTCTCTATCTCCGGGCATTCCTATTTCTCCCATTTTACTTCTGTCTGCCAACATTCCTATTTCTCTCATTTTACTTCTAAACTTCTGTTTCTCTTATCCCCGCGGCTTCCCGGCGCCCGCCCCGAGGCTGCTTCTCGGCGGCTTCCCGGCTGAGCCGCTTCAGCCCGCTTCTCTTATCTGCGCGGCTTCGCGGTTCTGCGCGGCTTGGCTTCGCTCACACACTCCGCGGTCTCGCACTAGCCCAGCGTTCCCTATCTACTTGTGCCCCGCACGCTCTCTCTGCGCGCGGCAGCCTCCGCGAGTCACACAGCCCCAGCTCACGTCTCCGCCACTAGTATTCAATCTAAGTTCCCCGGGCTAACCTGGCGAATTCAACCCAGCTCACGTTTCCGCCCCACAATCTGGCTTCCCGTCCTTTGCTCCCCGGGCTAATCAGACGGATCCCAACCTGGCTTACGTTTCCGCTTCTGGTTTCAACTCTTCGCCCCCCATTCCCGGGCTAACTTGAGAATCCCAAAGTGGCTTTCGTCTCCGCCTCGGCCTGCCCCCCGCAGCTTCAATTTCCCTAACATTTTTCTCTACCCGGTATGTTTCCCCAAGCTTTCCTCCAACAATACTCCTCCCTCATTTCTCCTGGCCTCTCCCCACAGTCCGCATCCGAGACTGTTTGTTCTAACTTTCACTTTCGCTTTCGCCCTTAGAGATTTCTCCCAGCTTCCCCCCGTAGTCCATATCTGAGTCTATGCCTAGGCTTTCAATAGCTTCTTCTGGCACCTTTTTCGTCCGGCTTTTCCCTAGGCTGTTTGCTAGTCTCTCTCTCCGATATTTTCCACTTCTTCCCGTTTCTTCCCTCCTAAGTTTCCTATCCGAGTCACGGCACCATTATGTCGCTCCCCCTCTTCGTGGAGGAACGACACTAAACCCTGCCTAGGCTTCATATCCGAGTCACGGCACCATTATGTCGCTCCCCCTCTTCATGGAGGAACGACACTAAACCCTGCGCTGTTCTTTCGTCTGCTTGGCCCTCCCCGGGTTTGCTGCTGGTTCTTCCCGGGCTGGCTACTGTCCCTTCCACCTCCGTGGAAGGGCGGTTCCCCCTGGCCACTTTCCCCACTTCCGCAGGGGAGCGGCACACCGCCGGCCGGCTCTCTCGGGGGCTGCACAGGTGTTCCCCTTAGATGTTCCTCTTAGATGTTCCCGGTGCATGCCGTCTCTCTCCTCCTTTATAGTCCTCCTCTGCCAATCCCAACTCGGCTGCCCACACGCCGAGTACGCTGCTCTCCTCCAATCAGGAGCAAGTCCTACAGTTTATTGGCTGAACTGGAGGCAGCTGTGTAGAAGCTGTTTTCTCCTCTCCCAGCGCCATATTGTGGGAGAGCAGATGCATAGAATAAGTCTTAATTCCAGTAACTTAGTCTAGTCCGAGTTGCTCCCCACACCAGCACCCTGGGTTCTAGTCCTGGTTGGGGCTCCGGGTTCTGTCCTGGTTGGTTGCTGCTCTTCCAGGCCAGCTCTCTGCTGTGGCCTGTGAGTGCAGTGGAGGATGGCCCAAGTGCTCGGGCCCTGCACCTGCATGGGAGACCAGGAGGAAGCACCTGGCTCCTGGCTTCAGATCGGCGCAGCGCTCGGCCGCAACCCGCCGGCCATAGTGGCCATTTAGGGGGTGAACCAACGGAAAGATAGACCTTTCTCTCTGTCTCTCTCTCACTGTCTAACTCTGCCTGTCAAAAAAAAAAAAAAAAAAAAACACAAAAAAACAGAACCCAAGTCAGGGGCTCTTCCCAATATCTCCCTATGCTCCTTACCTTATCTTCCAGGCTGTGGTACTTGCAGGCTAAGTCATCAGTGCGACTCACAACAGGGAGCTATGGAGGCTCAGAGACATCCTTTCAGGAAGGTACAGAGCTGTGTGATATTTTTTGACAGCTGTAGACTTCATTTCATATGGAATTCTTTCTTTTGCCATGAATCCCCTCAGTCAGTCTTTAAATGATCTGAAATACAAGAGAGGAATTGACTATTTAAGTGTGTAGGAACTATGAGGGCTTAACCAGCAATGAACAGTATCATGTCTCTTTGAGCCAGTTACCATGCAGATTTCTCTTGGTTTGTCCATGACAAATTCCATCCACCTTACAATTGCCTTATGATTCCACTTAACTCCAAGTTATTAATTTCTAGAACCAATGAAAAGCATTTAAGTTTTCTTCCACTTTAGTTTCCTATGGCTTACCTATGGTTACAGTCAATTTTGCACTGATGTTAGGTGTCACATATTAATTAATGAGCACTGCAGCACCACCACTCCTGCTCCCCCCTCCCTCCACAGGAGTGCATTTTCTTCCAAGACTTCATCCTTACAAAATCTCCTCTTCTACACTTCTTCTTACTCTAGAAGTGGGTATCATGGAATCATGGAATGTGGTTTCTCTTATTTCCTTTGTAAATTCCATCTATGGAAATTTGTTTCATATACACTTTGATATCTGTCTGTACCTAGCACTTTGATGCAAATTAAGGTAAGAAGTGCCTTTCAAATATGCTATTATGTCATCCCTTAAGGCATTCGGATCTGGCTAAAAAGACCATGAGAGTATTTCAGGCATGGAAAGCCTGTGGCAAAAAAAATGACCTACATGAAAGATCTCTGTGAGTGAGATCCCAGCGGAAAGAAGGGGCCATCAAAGAAGAAGGTACGTTTCTCTGAAGGGAGGAGAGAACTTCCGCTTTGATTATGGTCCTGTCTAAATAAGGGCAGAGTTTGTGAACTCAAGAGGCTTCCATAGCCGTGGCAGCTCATGACAAGAGCCTCGGGTGATTACTGACATAATAAATAAGAGTGTCAATTGTTAAATCAACAACAGGAGTCACTGCGCACCTACTCCCCATGTAGGATCTCTGTCCTTAATGTGCAGTACTATGCAAATTAATGTTAAAACTAGTCTTCAAACAGTACTTAATACTTTGTGCATCTGTGTGGGTGCAAACTGTTGAAATCTTTACTTAATATAGAGTTGTCCTCTATATATAAAGATAATTAAAAATGAATCTTAATGAAGAATGGGATGGAAGAGGGAGTGGGAGATGGGATGGTTTGTGGGTGGGAGGGTGGTTATGGGGGGAAGAATCACTATAATTCAAAAGTTATGCTTTCAAAATTTATTAAATAAAAGTTTTCTATAAAGAGATATAAAATATTGTATTATGCTATTTATATTCATTATCTAATATTGCATTACAATTATCTCAAAACTTGGGTCTTAAAACAACCATAATTATTTCTGTTTTTGTTTTATGGTTGCTGAGGTCAGGAATTCAGGAGAGTGCTGGATGGGCAGTTTTGTCTTATGTCTCCCATGAGGGTGCAGTCAAGATGTTGGCTTATCTAGTGGAGGATTCACTTCCAAGGTGATTCACTCATATCTTAGGGAAGTTTAAATAGTTTGTGGAAAATGCACTTTATCTTTTGATTCCATTTTCCATGCACTTTTTGAAGTACATTGTACCTAACAAGTAGGTGCTGGCTATTAATGGAGGGCCTTGTCTCCCCCATACCTGGACCTCTCTATGAGGCGTGGGCCTCCTCATAGGATGGTGTGGTAAGTGATGTTCAAAGGCAAGGGACTTGAAAAAGAAATATTAAGGGGAAGCCATATTCTTTCTTTTCCTAACAACATCATTGAGATATAACTAACAATTCATCCATTTAAAGTACATAATTAAGGGCTGGCGCTATGGCGCAGTAGGTTAATCCTCTGCCTACAGCACCAGCATCCCTTGTGGGCGCCGGGTTCTGGTCCCGGCTACCCCTCTTGCAGTCCAGCTCTCTGCTGTGGCCCGGGAGGGCAGTGGAGGATGGCCCAAGTGCTTGGGCCCCTGCACCTGCATGGGAGACCTGGAAGAAGCACCTGGCTCCTGGCTTCAGATCAGCGCAGCTCCGGCCGTAGCGGCCACTTGGGAGTGAACCAGTGGTCAGAAGACCTTTCTCTCTGTGTCTCCCTCTCACTAACTCTACCTCTCAAATAAATAAATAAAAATCTTTAAAAAATTTTTAAAAATAAAGTATATAATTTTTAAGGATTTATTTATTTATTCAAAAGTCAGAGTACACAGGGAGAGGAGAGGCAGAAAAAGAGAGAGGTCTTCCATCTGATGGTTCACTCACTCCCCAATTGGCCGCAATGGCCAGAACTGTGCCAATCCAAAGCCAGGAGCCAGGAGCCAGGAGCCAGGAGCTTCTTCCAGGTTTCCCATGCAGGTAAAGGGGCCCAAGAACCTGGGCCACTTTCTACTGCTTTCCCAGGCCATAGGAGAGAGCTGGATCAGAAGTGGAGCAGCTGGGTCTCGGACCAGTACCCATATGGGATGCCAGCACTTCAGGCCAGGGCATTAACCTACTGCTCCACAGCACCAGCTCCATAATTAAATGTTTTAGCATGTTCATGAGGTTGTACAACCACCACTACAATTTAATTTTAGAACATTTCAATTCCCTCCTAAAAAAAGACCCCTACTCATTATTTGTCATTTCCCATACTTTCCCCACAGTTTTCCCACTCCCTCCTCCAAGCTGAACACAAAAATTATCTCTATGGATTTGCATACTCTGGATATTTCATGTAAATAGGACCATACGATATATGGTCTTTCATTACTGGCTTCTTTCACTTAATATTTTCAAGGCTACGGCGCTGTGGCACAGAGGGTTAACACCCTGGCCTGAAGCACCGGCATCCCATATGGGCGCCGGTTCTAGTCCCAGCTGCTCCTCTTCCAATCCAGTTCTCTGCTGTGGCCTGGGATAGCAATGGAGGAAGGCCCAAGTCCTTGGGCCCCTGCACCCACGTGGGAGACCCAGAAGAAGCTCCTGGCTCCTGGCTTCAGATCGGCACAGCTCCAGCCATTGTGGTCAATTGGGGAGTGAACCATTGGATGGAGGAAGACTTCTCTCTCTCTGCCTCTCCTCTCTCTGTGTGCAATTCTGACTTTCAAATAAATAAATCTTTTTTTTTTTTTTGACAGGCAGAGTGGACAGTGAGAGATAGAGACAGAGAGAAAGGTCTTCCTTTCACTGTTGGTTCACCCTCCAATGGCCACCGCGGCCGGCGCGCTGCAGTTGGCGCACCGCGCTGATTGAAGGCAGGAACCAGGTGCTTCTCCTGGTCTCCCATGGGGTGCAGGGCCCAAGCACTTGGGCCATCCTCCACTGCACTCCCTGGCCACAGCAGAGAGCTGGCCTGGAAGAGGGGCAACTGGGAAAGAATCCGGTGCCCCGACCGGGACTAGAACCCGGGGTGCCGGCGCCGCAAGGCGGAGGATTAGCCTAGTGAGCCGCGGCGCCGGCCCAAATAAATAAATCTTAAAAAAATTATTTTCAAGGTTACAGGAAATATCAATACTTCATCTTATTGACAAATAATATTCCATTATATGAATATACCACATCTTATTTATCCATTCATTAGTTGAACATTTGAATTGTTTCCACTTTTTAGATGTTATGAATGATGCTGGTATAGGCATTCATGTATAAATTTTTTTAAAGATTTATTTATTTATTTGAAAGTCAGAGTTACACACAGAGAGAAGGAGAGGCAGAGGGAGAGAGATCGGTCTTCCATCCACTGGTTCACTCCCCAGTCGGCCGCAATGGCCAGAGCTGCACCGATCTGAAGCCAGGAACCAGGAGCTTCCCTGGGTCTCCCATGAGGGTGCAAGGGTACAAGGACTTAGGCCATTCTCTATTGCCCTCCCAGGCCACAGCAGTGGGCTGGATCAGAAGTGGAGCAGACGGAACTCAAACCAGTGCCCAAATGGGTTGCTGGCATTGTAGACGGTGGCCTCACCCACTACGCCACAGCGCTGGCTCCCATGTATAAAGTTTTTTATCCTTTCAAGTGTCCTTGGTACATGCCTAGGGTATAGAAATGCTGGGTCATGTAGCTCTACATTTAACATTTCCAGGAACTCTCAAACTGGACCATTTTATAGTCTCACTGTCATATGTGAGAGTCCAATTTTTCCATGTCTTTATTGGTATTGTCTTTCTGAGGATTACAGTCATCCCAGTGGCTATGAAATGCTATATTATGCTTTTGATTTGCATTTCCCTGATGACAAATGAGTCTCTCCTCAAATGTTTATTGGCCACATATAGGAGAGTACATCAAAAGATTTCCAGAAAAAATAATGAAATTAAAAGATAATTCAGGGGTGCATGTTCAGCTTAGTAGTTTAGACCCCTGTATTCCACAGCCGAGTGCATGGGTGAATCCCAGTGCCACTCCAATTCTGGTTCCTGCTAACACATACATATCTTGGGAGGCAGCAAGCCATGGCTCAAGTGGGTGGGCTCCTGCCTCACCTGCTTGTGTGTACTTTCCAAAAGACATGAGGATAAACCAAGCACTTGGAAAAATGAAGGGAATGGGGTGGGAGGTGGCAGGATGGATTGGTGCAAGTGCGGCAGAATCTTCATAATTGTTGTATCTGGATGATTCATGTATTAGGGTTAGTATACTGCTTTCTACTTTTATATAGGCTGGAATAATTCGCTAAAAACAAATAATCTGTAGCTGATGTTTAAATACTGAAAAAATTATTAAAACCTTTTAACAATTTTTATTTGTATATAGCTTAAGCTAAAAGCAAAATATTTTAGCAACAATTTGAGTATTTGGTGAGCCTCAGAAGCAGAGAATGATAAGTCTGAAAAAGAAGCCATTTCAGACAATGGAAATGTAAGGTAATGAGGGGCACATGGTATCAGAGCAAGTGAACACTTGTAAATAGGGATTTCTGCAAAGAGAAAACAAGCCATTAGGGCCAGCATTGTGGCACAGTGGGTTAAGGGCCGCCTGTGAAGCTGGCATCCCATATGGACACGGGTCTGAGTCTTGGCTGCTCCATGTCTGATCCAGCTTCCTGCTAACACACCTGAGAAAGCAGTGGAGAATGGCCCAAATACTTGGGTCCTTTATACCCACATCAGAGACCTAGATGGAGTTTTGTGCTCTCCGCTTCAGCCTGGCTGAGCCCTAGTCATTATGGCAAGTTGGGGAGTGAACCAATGGATGGAAGATATCTCTCTTCCTCTCTCCTCCCTTCCTCTCTGTCTCTCTCTCTAACTCTGCTTTTCAATTATATTTTTAAAGAGAGAAAGCAAAAGAACAAGTAATTTTTGTGAATGGTGTGAGACAGGGGGCTTCAAGGTCTTACACAAGCCCCCTTTTTCAACCTCTCCTTCAACTCTGCTAGTTGCTGTAAGTATGCCATCTGTATTAGTTTCCTGAGCTCCCATAGCATAGCACTGCAACCTTGGTGGCCTGAAACAACAGAAACTCATTCTATCACTGTTCTGGAGGTAGGAAGTCCAGCGTCAAGTGTCTGCAGGGCCTCCCAGGGAGCAAACTTCCTTGCTTCATTCTTGCTTCCCCGTTGTCCTTAGTGTCCCTTAGCTTATTGACATATCTCCCTAATCTCTGCTGTCAGTGTCTCATGGCATTCTTCCTGTATGTGTGAGTGTAAGTACGTGTGTACATGTTCTCTTCTTATAAGGACACTGGTTTTGGAGCCAAAACTTCTCTAGTAAGACCTCATGTTAACTCAGTTACATCTTTATAGGTCTTATTTCTGATAAAGTCACAATCATAGGTCCCTGGGGTTAAGACTTCTTTTGGGTGGACTTAGTTCAACCCACACCACCATCTATTCAGCACTTTACACATCTCACCCTCTCAGCCTCACCTCTCTGCTTCCTCAGTTACTCTATTTTTTGTGAATCTAAATCTTACCTCCCCCTTTAGAAACTCCTGCCTTACCTGTCTTCAATCAAGTCTACTCTACCAAACTCTAATTTTATAATTCCATGGCTTTCTTTCCTCCTCTATCTTCATACTTTATTACTTTAATTTATTTTCATTTTATTTGAAAGCAGAAAGATTTTGGGGGGGGGGAGAGAAAGAAGGAATCATATTTTTGACTGTCTTACAGTATAAGTATGTCTTATCTCTACAACTAGAACAAAAGCAATTCAGAGAAAGGAGGCCTGGAGAATCAAAGGTCATTAGAAATTATTCAGACCAACATCTTCATAGAAACTCTGAGAGGGGAGCAAAAATTTACTTTTTTTCATTACTCTTATGGTAAATGTCATAGAATTAATGGGCCTAAGGCTTCTCAAGCCAGTAATATGAGATTAGTATTTGAATCAGTGAACACAGAAAAGTAGATTGCCCACTCCAGTGTGGGTGAACATTTTCTGATTTGGTAAGGGCCTGAATAGGACAAAATTTGAAGGAAGGAGAAATTCACTTTTTTCTTTAAACTTTTTTATCTTTTATTTTTCCATGAGCCTATTTTAAAAAAAGATTTTATGTATTTATTTGAGAGGGAAATTTATGATAGAGAGAGGGAGTAACAGAGAGAAAGGTCTTTCCTCTGCTGGTTCACTCTCCAAATGGCCGCAACAGCCAGAGCTGGGCTGATTCAAAGCCAGAAGCCAGGAGTTTCTCCTGGGTCTCCCATGCAAGTGCAGGGGCCAAAGCACTTGGGCCATCTTCTACTGCTTTCCCAGGCCATAAGCAGGGAGTTGGGTCAGAAGAGGAGCAGCCAGGACTAGAACTGGTGCCCATATGGGATGCCGGCACTGCAGGCGGCAGCTTTACCTGCTACACCACAGCACTGGCCCCAATAAACTCATTTTTAATCCCCGTTTCCATGGGCTTTTTGAAGTGCCTTTGTGAATATCTCCATCCTATTGATTCTGTTTCTCTGGAGGACCCTGACTAATACAAGGATTAACGTCTTTTCTTGAACAAACACTGCCACTGCCCCTCTGTCATGGGTGGTGAGAGAAGGGAATTGTGGGCTCGTCCTGTGAGGCCCACACTGTCAGGATGGTGGGCAACGGCGTTCTTCGACAAGAAGCACAGGAAACAGTTTCAGTGAACATGTCCGTTTATTAACAGTTGGGCACAAGCTTTTATAGGGCAGGCAAAGAGGAGTAGCTAGCTTGGGGTGGCAACACTAATTGTATACGATAAAGCTGATACTGGCACCTCTACATTCCTCCAATCAGCTTGAAGGCCATGTAGCCTATGTACCCTTCCAGGAGGTCTTATGGGTCTGGACCAAACCTGGGAGATGTTCACCTAGTTGACAATCACAAGGCCCCTTAACAGGAAGTGCAGGTGGGGGAAATGTGCCTGGGGTCCCTGCCCACCTGCCAGCAGTCAGGTCATATGAGGGGGTCTCAGTGTGCTGAGCCCTCAATCGGGGTTTTTCCTGGGGGGTATGATGTGCCATGCCCTCTTGACCGCCTGCATAGGCCAGTCAGGCAGTCTTCCAGCCAGGTACAGGAAATAGTCCCTGTCTTTAACTGATCATGGGTGTAAAAGCAGAGAAGAGACAATAACATATACTTCTTGTTGACTGTGGCTACTTTCGTTCTTCAGATGTAACCTCAGGCCCACACCCTCGAGTCTTGGAAGGTTGTCACCTGCCTAACTGCTGGCCCACAACCTTCTGATTGGTATAACCTTACCTCTCACAAATAAAAATCCTTTGGGCATTTCATCTGCCTCCCACTTCCTGAATTTCACCTTTACCATGTAGATTGCAGGACCATTGCTCAAGTCCTCATGACCCCTTCACGCCCCCAGGATTAGCATCTTCCCCGGCAGACAGGATAAGCAGGATTGGAAATATCCCCTTCCTCTAGAAGAATCCCCTTTTACTGTCCACATGGCGGGGAGGGTGGGTCTCATGCAGTATCTCCCACAGAAATACAATCTCATTAGGCCAATATTTCACCATCTGCACAATTGGGTTATTCATCCAAATTCTCTGTACACATCCACAGTTGAGTCCAGCCCAATCTAGTTTCTTGTTTCACATTTTCCTCCAGCTCCAGATAAAGTTTAGGACCTCATATTTTGGTATATTTTTTAGCTTTCCACATTTCTTGGGGGTAAAGACATGCTGTCCTATTTCTATAAGAGTAAATGATAAAGCTGTTTAAATCCAATCAAAGAAAAGATTATTCCCCAGCTAAGCACTAGTTCTGCATGGTAGTACTGCCAAAACATACACAAAATCTATTTGATCTACAGAAAAACCAAACTGCTTCATGTGAAACATCCATTTTTGGGTTGTTTCCATTTTCCCCACAAACAATGGATCAGTATTTGAAACATAAAGCTATAGTTAACTAACAAAAGCCTTCAAATAGTTTTCTTAAGATTAAGTAGAGTCTTCCTAATAGGCAAAACAAGGCAAAGAGCTGGGGTGGGAATGAGAGGCTGCATACAATTTTCTTTTATTAGAGAGAGAGAGAGCTACTTACAATTTGAGAATTACACATATCTGGCTATCTGACTATCCATCAAAAATTTTTAACATTAGGGCTTAAAATATTATTTAATAAGCTAGTGAATGGATTAATTGAATTGAACTAAAATGCTTATTGAAGTGGAAGTTCTCTCCTCCCTCAGAGAAAGGAGGATTACTCGGGTGATTACTGACGTCATAAATAAGTGTGTCAATTGTTAAATCAACAACAGGAGTCACTGTGCAGTTATTCCCCATGTAGGATCTCTGTCCTTAATGTGTTGTGCTATATGAATTAAAGGTAAAACTAGTCTTCAAACAGTACTTAATACTTTGTGCGTCTGTGTGGGTGCAAACTGTTGAAATCTTTACTTAGTATAGAGTTGTCCGCTGTATATAAAGATAATTAAAAATGAATCTTAATGAAGAATGGGATGGGAGAGAGAGTGGGAGATGGGATGGTTTGTGGGTGGGAGGGAGGTTATGGGGGGAAAAACTGCTATAATCCAAAAGTTGTATGTTTGAAATTTATATTTATTAAATAAAAGTTAAAAAAAGAAAAAAATGCTTATTGAGTATCTATTATACGCAAAGCGCTGACCCAGATAATGAGCACACTACTGGAAGATTAAACAGACAAGCCCCTTGGCATTCTGGAACAGCAGCCTAGTGCAGAAGACAGGAAATAAACAAACTAATACCTACATGCAAATTGTGACAAGCAACACCCATGAACTGGGTTTGGTGCTATGATACAGAATAAAGGTATATGGGGAGGGGATAATACACCCTTTAAATCAGATGTCAGGCAGAGCCACTCCAAGGTCATGTTATTTAAGCCAAGACTGAAAATTGAGATGGAGTCAGATGTGTTGAGCAGAGGGAGTTACATTTGTGAGAACCCTGCCTCTCCAGGGTGAATATAAAGAAAGGCCAATGATGATGGAGTTTAATTATGAAGGAGGAAAGAGGGAAACTGGATCAATTCATGCAGGACCTAATAGGATACTGTAATGGGTCTGCATTTTATAGTGAGTGCAGTCAGAGAGCCAACAGGATTTTAAATGGGGCTGAGGTAGCAATTGGCAGAATATATGATTACATTTACATTGCCAAAAAATTATTCTGTTTGCATCACTTTGTAGAGAATTGACAGAAAGGAGGCAGTGGGTTACAAGTTTCTTTCAGCTGAGAGAGGAGGATGAGTGCAAGTGAGAAGGGGTGAGGGTGACTTGGATTCGGATGGTGGCATAGAGATTTGATCTGTAGGTGACACTAGATGTGGAACGTAACAAAGATGAAAATCAAAGATGATGGGCTATTTGTTGTTCCAGCCTTTGGGGCACTTAAGGGAAAGTTTCTCCCTCTCAGTTTTGTTCTCCTGGCCTTCGATTCAATGGCACCTACTAAATATGATCAAGTGCATACTGTAAACACTGCAATTCTCCTAGAAGCTAACCAGAAAATGCAAGAAAGTGAAATTTGTATTCTGCACCATTACAAGTCATCCACCATTACAAGTCTCCACTAGGAAGCAGCTCTAAATTGCTGGTACCAAGTGTATTCATCTCTGCATCTTTTGCAACATTTAGAGCGCTATGAGCACAAGGCCAATGAGCCAATGATCAATAGGTTGAATTAAGCTGAAAGAAATTAAATACCCTCAAAGTTAGCAAGTCAGCCCTTTGAAAACGGTTTCAGAACTAGGAAATAGGCAAAAAGTCATGAAGGGCCAGATGAAATAATAGTTCCACTTAACAGCATGATGTGGTTATAAAGTAGTGAGTAATTTTCTTTCATGGCTCATAAACTACCTGAAGAGACTACTCCCAGAGAGGAGTACTGCCTCTTAAAGCCCCTATATCCATACAAGTTGTATATGCTCATTTATTGAGCACTAATAATCCTTGAAACACTGCAGATGAAAAGCTGAGTAAAACATGGATCCTCAAGAAGAATAAGTTGACCTGTAGCAATACTTACCCATAGCAACACTTCCTCTCTTGAACAATACATCCGACTTCACTGAAGCTTCTTGTTTTCTGTCTTGCATGAAATAGGCCACTGTGCTTCACGAAAGCAGAAATTTGTGTATTTTCTGTCCACCATTGTGTCCCTTGTGCCTAGAGGCGATTGGTGTGGGGCAAAGAGTGGATGTATGCCTCTGTCTATCCATCATTCTTCCCCTTTTCCCCCTTTCAGAGAATTACCCATTCTGTGCAGTTTGCTTGGCTCTGATCCTCTGATGCAAAAACAGCTGTGCACATCAGAGTTCTCTCTAGGAAGTGTCTGAGAGGAGGACTCTCTCCCCTGGGGTTAACCAAGACACATACGACTCTTGGGCTACTGGCAGCCATCATGCCTACCATATGGATGCAATTTGTGCCTCACCCACATCTCTTCCTGCACTGAGAAAATTAGCACAATCCCTCTTCATCCCACAGCCCTCAGCTTTGACTGAATGGGAAAGGGAGTTCCAAAGGGAAATTCCTTTGCCTCAAAGTGGGATAAACTCCATGGTGCCATTTATGCTCCAGCTCTCGCCATTGGATAAGGCTGAAGCTAGTCTTTGGCTGATACCCTATCTTTGCTTAGCTTCCTTTCCCTGTCATATCCTGTACTCCTCATGCACCTTTTCCTGAAAGTGTTCTCTCAGTAATTCACTGGCATAAGAATCCTTGTCTCAGGCTCTGTTTCTAGGAACACAACCTAATCATTCTGTACCAGAGTAATGAATACTAATAGCATCATTTGAATGCCTGGATTTCACCATTTTTTTTCTTGCTCTTTTTTTTTAATTATTATTATTATTTTTGACAGGTGGAGTGTACAGTGAGAGAGAGACAGAGAGAAAGGTCTTCCTTTTGCCGTTGGTTCACCTTCCAATGGCCGCCGCGGCCGGCGCGCTGCGGCCAGCGCACCGCGCTAATCCGATGGCAGGAGCCAGGTACTTATCCTGGTCTCCCATGGGGTGCAGGGCCCAAGCACCTGGGCCATCCTCCACTGCACTCCCTGGCCACAGCAGAGAGCTGGCCTGGAAGAGGGACAACTGGGACAGAATCCAGCGCCCCGACCGGGACTAGAACCCGGTGTGCCGGCGCCGCAAGTTGGAGGATTAGCCTAGTGAGTCGCGGCGCCGGCCTTTTCTTGCACTTTTGTTTAAGCTACTTGAATTTTAGTTTCTGTCATTTGCATCTAAAAGAGTTCTGACTTTCTCTAGCATTTTATAAATATTTGTTGAATAAGTATATTGGCTTATGAATAGACTGAAATGGAAATATAGATGAGGATGTAATGAACTATCTAGTGTTTTGAAAAAGAAATGATAATTTACATTTATATGGGTCTGTAAGCATTAATAATTGATCAGCAGGAAGGTGAACAGTAGGGACATTCTAGGCCAAAGAAACTTTTGTAAGAACAAATATTTGGCAATATGAAAGTACATGGTATTTCAGAAAATATGAGTTGTCCTACAGGGATATAGCAAAACAGTGAAGGAAACAGTAACTTTGTTGAAGCAGTAAGTACATGCAATTGTGTAGGAAGGAAGGGACCCTATCACTTGTGTGCATTACTAGGTTATGAGCTCATGCTGACAGGTGGACTCTTAAGGAATAGTACAAGATGTACAGACAACACTAATGTGTTTGGATAAAACACAAAGAGATTGCAGCCAATGTAATCAAAGCGTGGCTGTCAGTCATGGTCACATGCAATCAGGGTAAAGATCTGCTGAGACTCATTGATTCTGATGGGTTGTGCTTTACCCACATGGAGCTCACTGGACATGCGTCAGTATTCTTGGTATCATTTTGTTCTAATCTGCTTCACCTAGATGATACAAGAGCTGGCCTGTACAGGGTAAACTAAATTTATTCTGATTAAGTCATTACCAAAGTTGTTGGTTGTTTTCAGAAAGAAATGTTATCTAGTGCCATTCATTTTGATTGTTCATAATAATGCCTATAATGTATAATATGAACCTATATTTATAGATCTGGGTGCTTTCACATGAATTACTCCATTTAGTCTTTACAAAGATAAAAGAAGTTTAAACTTTTCCCAGATCACCAGAATTTTTAAAGATTTATTTATTCCTTTGAAAGGCAGAGAGCAAGAGTGGCAGTGAGAGTGAGAATGAAAATAAGACAGAAATGGGGGAAGATTCCATACACTGGTTCACCACCGCCCTCCCCCCAGCCCCCACCAAGTGGCTGCAATAGCTGAGGCTGGGCCAGGCTGAAGCCAGAAGCCAGGAACTCCAGCCTAGTCTCTCACATGGATGGCAGGGGCCCAAGTACTTGGACCATTTTCTTCTGCCTTCCCAGGTGCATTCGCAGGGAGCTAGATTGGAAGTACAGCAGCTGTGATTCAAACTGGCCCTATGATACAGCATGTTGGGGTCACAAGCAGTGGCTTAACCTGCTGTGCCACAAAGATAGCCCCCAGACTTTAAAACATGTCTTCTCTCTTCAAGTTCTTACCTCTTTCGAATACCTAAGAGTAGCCTCCTAGGGGTCCCTATGGCCACTCAATATGCATTTGATAAGATGAGCTAAATAGAACCATCAGTTCTTAGTGCTTGTCTGTTTGTGCTTTTCAGAATCATGGCCTCCTTCATCTGGCACAGGCCCTAGCACCCTCGGAGTTACATTGTCCTTGACAGTGATCCCTCATCTTCAGCTGTTTTTCTTGCTGTAAAAGCCTGGTCCTTGTCCTACATGTTAATTGACACTGCCTTTTGGATGTCTCCTAGGCATTTCAAACTTAACATGTATTAATGATTCTTGATGATTTCCCTCTTCCCTATACAATCTCTCGTCCTCTCCCACTCTTCCACATTTCATCAAATGGATTCACCATCCTTTGATTTTTTTTAAGATTTATCTATTTGAAAGTCACAGTTACACAGAGAAGGAGAGGCAGAGAGAGAGAGAAAGGTCTTCCAATTTGCAGGTCCTTCCATCGGCTGGTTCACTCCCCAGTTGGCTGCTACGGCCAGAGCTGTGCCGATCTGATGCCAGGATCCAGGAGTTTCCTCTGGGTCTCCCACATGGGTGTAGCGGCCTAAGGACTTGGGCCATCTTCTACTGCTTTCCCAGGCCATAGGAAAGAGCTGGATTGGAAGTGGAGTAGCTAGGTCTCGAACTGGCACCCATATGGGATGCTGGCACTGCAGGTGGTGGCTTTACCCACTATGCCACAGAGCCCGCCTCTCACCATCCTTTAAATTAATAAAGTTAGAAACTTGAGTGTAAACTTGTTAAATTCACTTCTAAAATACATAGTCTGTTTACTGCTCTCCATTTATATCCATGAGTGTCATCCTAGTCCAAGACATCTTTTTTTCATTTTTGACATTTACAATATGTTCCTAACTGGATTTCCTGAGTGTACTCTTTTTTTTTTTTTTAAATTAAAGATTTGCTTATTTATTTGAAAGGCAAAGTCACAGAGAGGAAGAGGCAGAGAGAGAGAGAGAGAGAGAGGTCTTCTATTTGCTGGTTCGCTCTCCAAATGGCCACAATATCCGGAGTTGGGTCAATCCAAAGCCAGGAGACAAGAGCTTCTTGTGGGTCTACAACGCTCGTGCAGAGGACCAAGGACTTGGGCCAACTTTCACTGCTTTCCCAGGCCACATTAGGGAGCTGGACTAGAAGTGGAGCAGTTGGGACTTGAACTGGCATCCATATGGGATGCCAGCACTGCAGGTGGCAGCTTTGCCCACCAACCCACAGTGCTGGCCCCGTGATCCTACTCTTACTTATCCTATGTGAGAGGTATTAAAAAAATCCATGAAAAATGTGTATTATGAAAAACTATGCATGGATTTCCATTTTTTGCACCAAAATAAACTAATACTAGCTTAATGTAACTTCTCTGAATAGCACCCAGTTTGAAGCACTAAGGGGGAGGAGACAGCAGTTTGAAAAGTACCCCTATAATTGCAACATTAATCCTGTTAAAACTGAAGCAAGAACAAATGTCAAATTTATGGTGACGTATGGGTGGAAGAATAGTGAAATAATTTGATACTTTGTGTCAAGTTTATAGAAACAATGCTCCAAAAAAATCAGTAGTTTGCAAATAGAAAACTTATTTTAAGAAGGGACAAGATGATGTTGAAGATGCAGGGCAGACCCTCCACATCAATTTTCAAGAAAAAATAAATCTTGTTCATGTCCTAATTGTAGGCCATCGATGACTAACAGCATAAATAGCAGCCAACACCATAGACATCTCAATTAGTCCAGCTCTTACACAATTCTGGCTAGAAAGTTAAAGTTGAGCCAACTTTCTTATTGATGGTTGCCAAAATTGTTGTGCCCAGATCAGTTGCAGAAAAGAGCAGAGCTTTCACTGGAAATTTGGAACAAGTAGAATCAAGATCCTGACACATTTCTAAGAAGAGCTATAATAGGAGCTGGAATATGGCTTAACCAGTGTGATCCTGAAGAAAACGCACAATCAACACAATGGTTACCAAGAGTGGGAAGTGGTCCAATCAAAGCATAGACCACACAAGAACAAAGGTTATAACAGTTTTTTGGGATGCTCAGGTATTTTGCTTATTGACTTTCTGGAAGGACAAAGAATGCTGGCATCTGCTTATCCTGAGTACTATTTGAGAAAGTGAACCAAGTCATTAGCAGGAAACATCCAGGAAAACTTCACCAGAGTGCGTCCCAACCATTACCACGCTCCTGCTCAGTCCTCTCACCAAGCAAGCGCAGTCTGGGGAGAGTTTCATTGGGAGACCATTAGGCACCGACCTTATGATTCTGACTTGGCTTCTTCTGATTTATCTTGGTTTTCTAATCTTGAAAAAAAATCTGTGGGGGTCAGTGTTTGGTACAGCAGTTAAGGTGTTTCTTGGGACACCCACATCACATATTGGGGTGCCTGAGTTCAACTTCTAGCTCTGCTTCTTATTCCAGAGTCCAGCTAACACACACCTCAGGAGGCAGAAGCAGTGACTCAAGTACTTGGGTCCCTGCCATCCACACAGAAGACTTGGATTGTGTTCCTAGCTCCTGACTTCAACCCAGCCCATCCTTGGCTGTTGGCATTTGGTAGGTGAACCGGCAGATAAGACATCTTTCTCTGTATCTCTGTCTGTTTCTTTTTGTTTGTTTGCATTTCAGATAAAGTGAAAATAAGTAAAACACTTTAAAAATTTTTTTAAAGTAACCTATTTATCTTTAATCAATATTGTAAGAGGCTGAATTGACACAGGTAAATTTGCAGGTCCCTCACTTCTTTGGGGATGAACAAAATGGCTGATATCATCACCAACAAGTGTCTCAATTTTTTTTGAGCTTATGCTGAAAAATCAAGTTTATATTTTCTATCTTTTAATTCTATTTCCCCACAAAACTTTTGAATGCCTCTTGGATATAAAGTACTCAATAATGTGAACACAAACAACCTAATTTTTTTAAAAAATGAGTAAGAGATTTGAAAATATTTCCCTTGACCAAATAAACAGAAACAAAACAAACAACAACAACAAAAAGCATGGACAGAGGGCACATAATTACAAAGAAAATGTTGAACGACACTAGCTATAAAAGGAAATGCAAATTAAAGCCACTATTAAATACTTCTTTGTATCCACTAGAATGACAAAATTCAAAAAGACTGACAGGTGCAGGTGCTGTGGCATAGTGGGTAAGTCTGCCGCCTGCAGTGCCGGCATCCCATATGGGCGCTGGCTCCAGTCCTGGCTGTTCCATTTCCAATCCAGCTCTCTGCTACAGCCTGGGAAAGCAGTGGAAGATGGCCCAAGTCTTTGGGCCCCTGCAACCACATGGGAGACCCGGAGGAAGCTCTTGGTTCCTGGCATCGGACCAGCGCAGCTCTGGCCGTTGCGGCTAATTGGGGTGTGAACCAGTGGATGGAAGACCTCTCTCTCTGTTTTTCCTCTCTCTGTGTAACTCTGATTCACTTGGTTAATCCTCCGCCTGCAGTGCTGGCATCCCATATGGGGGCCAGGTTCTAGTCCCGGTTGCTCCTCTTCCCATCCAGCTCTCTGCTGTGGCCCGGGAAGGCAGTAGAAGATGGCCCAAGTGCTTGGGTGCCTGCACCCACATGGGAGACCAGGAAGAGGCACCTGGCTCCTGGCTTCGGATCAGCGCAGTGCCGGTCGTAGCGGCCATTTTGGGGGGGTGAACTAACAGAAGGAAGACCTTTCTCTCTGTCTCTTTCTCTCACTGTCTATAACTCACCTGTCAAATAAAAATTTAGAAAAAAAATTTTAAAAAGTTAAAAAAAAAGACTGATAATACCAAGTATTGGCAAAGATGCAGAATAACCAGAACTTTTAGGATATAGCCACATTGGAAAACAGTTTGCAGTTTCTTATTAAACTAAACATGCACATACTGTGTAACCCAGAAATCCCAGTTCTAGATATTAACTTAAGAAAAATGAGAACATTTTCATTCAAACACTTGTATATGAGTTTTTAGAGTAGATTTATGAATAATAGCAAAAAAAAAAAAACCCACTGGAAACAACCCAAATGTTCATCAACCCATTAATAGATACAATATGGTGATGTAGTCACACAATGGCATACTATTCAAGAATAAAAAGAAGCAAATAGAGATAGACATTTAGCCTTGCAGTTAAGATCTCAGTAAAACACTTACGTCCCACATTGGAGTACCTGGGTTTGATTTCTAGCACTGGCTGCTGATTCCAGCTTCTGCTAATGCAGGCCCTGGAAGGCAGCAGTGATGGCTCAAGTTGTTGGGCTCCTGTTACTCACACAGGAGATCTGGACTGAGTTTATGGCTCCCTGCTTTGGCCTGGCCCAGCCTCAGCTGGGGAGTGAATCAAAGGATGAGAGGACGTTCTCTCTCACTGTCTTTATGTCTCTCAAATGAACAAATAAAGATAAAAAATAAAATAAATAAAAGAAACCAGTCATGGGTACACACAACATTGTTGAAAATTAAAATCTTGATGCTAAATAAAAGAAGTCAGATATGATATTTTTGGGAAGCCAAACTCTAGTGGTAAAAATAAGATTTTATTTTCTGGAAGACAGGGATAGGAGAAGGAGATTATCTACAAAGGAGCAGAAGGAAATCTGTGGTTATAGAAATGAATACATATTTAATTATACATATAAATAATATTTCACTAAAGCTTATTTTTAAGATGAGTGTCACCCAGAATCCTTATCACCTTTTAAGGATTAAGAAGTTGAGGCCCAGGGCTGGCACTGTGACCAAGCAGGTAAAGCCACCACCTGCAGTGCCGGCATCCTTTATGGACCCTGGTTCAAGTCCCAGCTATTCCAATTCTGATCCAGCTCCCTACTAATGTGCCTGAAAAAGCAGTGGAGGATGGCCCAAGTGCTTGGGCCCTTGCACCACATGGGAAACCTGGCTTCGGCCTGGCTCAGCCTTGTTTGTTGTGGCCATTTGGGGAGTGAACCAGTGGATGGAAGATCTCTCTTCTCTCTCTCTGTCTTTCCCTCAGTGTCTAAAATTCTGACTTTCAAATAAATAAATTAAAAAAAATCTTTTTTAAAAAAAGAAGGTGAGGCCAAAGGTGAGTGATCACCCATATGGTAAAATTAAGAAGTCTATCCAGCAATAGAACCAGTCCTTGATTCTTCATGAAGGTCATGAATTCTAACGTATAGCTGATTATCTCAGAAGGAAAAGTCAGTGAGAGGCAGGCATTTGGCACAGCGTTTGGAAGCTGCTTGGAATGCCTGCACACTATATTGACAGAGTGCCTGGTAAGAGTCCTGGCTCTGCTGATGCCTGCTTCTTGCTAACGCACACACAGGGAGGCAGCAGGTGACAGAGTAAGGACTTGGGTCCCTGCCACTCATGTGGGAGATATGGATGGAGTTTCAGGCCCTTGGCTTTGCTTGGCCTGACCTCAGCTGTTGTGGACATCTGGCAAGTGAATCAGCAAATGGAAGATCCTTTTCTTTCTGTTCTCCTCCCTTTCAACAAAATAAAAATAAAACCAAACATTTTTAAAAGAAAGAAAGACATCAAATGTATTTTTTTTTTTTTTTGACAGGCAGAGTGGACAGTGAGAGAGAGAGACAGAGAGAGAAAGGTCTTCCTTTGCCGCTGGTTCACCCTCCAATGGCCGCCGCTGCAGCCGGCGCACCGCGCTGATCCTGGCAGGAGCCAGGAGCCAGGTGCTTTTCCTGGTCTCCCATGGGGTGCAGGGCCCAAGCACCTGGGCCATCCTCCACTGCACTCCCTGGTCACAGCAGAGGGCTGGCCTGGAAGAGGGGCAACCGGGACAGAATCCGGCGCCCCAACCGGGACTAGAACCCGGTGTGCCGGCGCCGCAAGGTGGAGGATTAGCCTATTGAGCCACGGCGCCGGCTCAAATGTATTTTTATTTATTTAGGTCCTCCCTTCAGTCTCTCCCTCTTCACTCCTATACCCCTCAACCTCCATCCCCACCTCCGTCTCCTCCACTCTCCTATTTGCAGGATTTTCTTGGAAATATGGTAATGAAATGTGTGCATTCTCATGTTTGTCCTCTAGCTCAACCTGGAATCAACCCTCCTGATAACAAATAATACACTGTAGTCCTCAGTTGTATGACAGGTTGTCTTTTAGTTTCTAAATCTCTAGTAAAAGAGGATTAATAATTCCCCCTGCCAGTTTTTTTTTTTTTTTAAACAAAATAAGAAAAACTAAGACAACCTCAGATGATGGTTTGATAGAAATGAAAGATGTTGCTTCCAGGCTTCAGAAGTGTTTTGTGCCATTTAGAAAGCAAGTACTTGAGAACTCAGAAGGATTTAGTTTGGTGAAGGACATTTTGTAGACTTCATTAGGAAAATACAGACCAGTCCCCTAGCGTAGTTTTTTGTTCCTGACTTGAAGAATGCTGCCATCAAGTGGAGAAAAGAGAAGCTGGTGGGACGAGGGGCACAAATGAGGACTGTTTTGATGTTTTGTTCATGCAACTGTTCTGCTCCTCTGTGTTCATCACAGTGATCAGCCTGGCTAACGCCAAATGTGTTCGAAGTGGCTATCTTTCAACAAACATTGTTAAGAGTCTCTCATTCTCCAGGTGTTAGACTGATGCATGAAGAACAAAAATAGGTAACTTTAGAATCAAAAGTCAAGTGTTACATAAATGTGTGACTCGCAAAGTGATTTTATGCAAATTACTGGGTTTGATTTACTAACAGCTTTACAAGGCATGTGTATTCTAAGTTTACAGATGAGAAAACTGAGGCTCAGAATTGCAGTGTTAACCCAAAATAACTTTTTTAGAAAGTATTTTAAAATGAATACCTTCTATCATGTACCTCCCCTGTGGCCAGGTTCCAGGGATACAAGGGGGAAGCAAACCTGAGAACCTATGATTCGGTTTAAATGTGTAAAATAATTACAACACAAAGGGAACACGGGGAGAAAGCCCCAACAATGACAGGGAGACTGGGAAATAGCTCCCAAGAGCAATGAGTTGAATCTTGAGGAGTATAAATAAATTTGCTCCTTATATTAGAGGACAAAGATATTTCCACAAAGTATAACATGCAAAGATACAGAAGTATAGGAGACTGAGGCAGTGAGGGAATGGGAGAATTCTTTTTTTTTTTTTTTTTTTTTTTTTTGACAGGCAGAGTGGACAGAGAGAGAGACAGAGAGAGAGAAAGGTCTTCCTTTGCCGCTGGTTCACCCTCCAATGGCCGCCGCTGCAGCCGGCGCACCGCGCTGATCCTGGCAGGAGCCAGGAGCCAGGTGCTTTTCCTGGTCTCCCATGGGGTGCAGGGCCCAAGCACCTGGGCCATCCTCCACTGCACTCCCTGGCCATAGCAGAGAGCTGGCCTGGAAGAGGGGCAACCGGGACAGAATCCGGCGCCCCAACCGGGACTAGAACCCGGTGTGCCGGCGCCGCAAGGTGGAGGATTAGCCTATTGAGCCACGGCGCCGGCTATGGGAGAATTCTGTTGATTAGGCATCAGGCTTGTGAGAGGAAGTCCAAGGGTTGAGCCTAGAAAACAATGTTGTGGGGCCGGTGTTGTGGCGCAGCGGGTTAACACCTGGCCTGAAGCGCCAGCACCAGTTTGAGACCCAGCTGCTCCATTTCTGATCCAGCTCTCTGCTATGGCCTGGGAAAGCAGTAGAAGATGGCCCAAGTCCTTGGGCCCCTGCACCCACGTGAGAGACCTGGAGGAAGCTCCTGGCTCCTGGCTCCTGGCTCCTGGCTTCGGATCAGCACAGCTCCGGCCATTGTGGCCAATTAAGGAGTGAACCATTGGATGGAAGACCTCTCTCTCTCTCTGCCTCTCCTCTCTCTATGTAACTCTGACTTTCAAATAAATAAATAAATCTTAAAAAAAAAAAAAAAAGAAAACAATGTTATAATCAGATGAGAAAAGGTCCCTATGCCATGCTAAAGAGTTTGGATTTTAATCTCTGTGTATTTCCACTGCTTACAAGATAGGAAGAATAATGTTTTAAGTTCACTCTGAGCAAGTGTGGAAGCCACACTGGAGGAGATGAATGAGTTGAAGGACTGTTGGCCTTGTCAGGCGTGAGACGATGACGGTGTCAACAAAGGCTGACACAGCAATGATGAGGACTAAGGGACAGAATTAAGAGATACGATAAGGGGGCTGGAACTGTGGTGTAGTGGGCTAAGCCTCTGCCTGTGGTGTCAGCATCCCACATGGTTTGGTTCGAATTCTGGCTGCTTTTCTTCCAATCCAGCTTCCTGCTAACGTTTCTGGGAAAGCAGCAGAAGATGGCTCAAATGTTTTTGCTGCTACACTCACATGGGAGACCCAGAAGAAGCTCCTGGCTCCTGGTTTCAGATCAGCCCAGCTCTGGCCGTTACAGCCATCTGGGGAGTGAACCAGCAGATGGAAGATCTCTTTCTTTGTCTCTCTATCTGTAGCTCTACCTCTTAAATAAATAAATAAATAATCTTTTAAAAAGTCTCTCTTTAAAAAAAAAGAGAGAAAAGATATTATAAGTCAGACTGGGTGACCAGTGGGATTTGGGAGGTTAAGGAAAAGAGAAGAGCAGTGGATGACTCCAACTTTCAACTACAGAGTGGGGGACAACACTGCTATTATCTACATACAGAGCAAAGGGGGTTGGGGCCAGTAAATAATGGATCCAAAACTCAATCCAAGGCCTTCTGGCTCCAAATTTATTGCCCATTGTACTCTAACATACTGTGCATTATACGATAGCAATTCCAAAAGTAATGGAAAAATATTGATGAAAGTAATTTAAAATTCTTACAAATACAGATTCTTCAATGTAACTATATTTTAAATCTTTTAATTAATTTATTTTATTTGAAAGGCAGTTAGAAAAGAGGGAGACAGATAGAGATAGCTTCATTGTTGGTTCAATCCCCAAATGCACACTGCAGCCAGAGCTGGGCCAGGCTGAAGTCAGGAGTCCTGAACTAAATCTGGATCTCCTATGTGGGTGGCAGGGACCTAACTCCTTGAGCCATCACCTGCCAGATTTTTACACTATTATAGATTCTTATGTTGTGTAATAATTTCTCAAGAATACGTTTCTTTAAAGCTCTAGTATACTTATATCTCTTCTTATCTGTCATTAATTCACTGCTAGGTCTCTGTCTACTTCCAAAGGAGTTATTATACACTGTAATCTGGTCCAAGTTATATTAACATAATGGTACAGAAATCAACTCGCTCTGGTTCAGAGGTGCTCACTCTCTTGGCCTGACAATACTGTAAGTTGCCTGAACACCAAGACTCATCACCATCTATCAATGGTCCACCTATGTCACTCATTCAGTAATTGGACCCTGTCCTCTCTCTATACCGTAGGTCCCTGTACCAGGCACTCTGCATATACAGTAGCTGATTCAATCCTCACAATGTCTCCCTGAGGAAATTTTGTTATCCTCACTTCATACTCAAACCCAAAGAGGCTGACAATTTGAAGTATGGGGATACTTCAAAAAGTTTCTGAAAAAAAAAAACAAATCTAAAGACAAGTTTATTTTGGCATGAAAAATTGAAATCCATGCATAGCTCTTTCATAATTCACACTTTCCATGAACTTTTTAAGATATATATTCATTTATTTACTTGAGAGGCAGAGCGACAGAAAAAGAGTGGAAGCTTCTGTTTGCTGGTTCACTCCCCAAATGCCCACAACAGCAGGGTTGGGCCAGATCAAAGCCAGGAAATTTCATCTGAGTCTCTCATTTGAGTGGCAGGGACTCAAGGACTTGAGCCACAACCCACCATTTCCTGGGCACACTAGTAGGGAGCTAGATCAGAAGCCAGGACATGAACCACGCACTCCAATATGGGATGCAGGTATCTTAAATGGTGGCTTAACTCACTGTGCCATACACCTGCCCCCTGCATGAACATTTTTAAGATCCCTCATATGCATTAATGTCAAAAACTTTTTATAACAAAATACACACAAACACACACATATATATATGTACAACATATAAATACACATATATATCTATGTATGTATTTTAAATTTTATTTGTTTATCTGAGACACACACACACACACACACACACAGAGAAAGAGAGAGAGAGAGTGATCTCCTCTGGTTCACTTCCCAAATGCCTAGGGCTAGGCTGAAGACGAAGCTGAAGCCAGGAGCTGGGAACACAATCCTACATGGGTAGCAGGAAGCTAATTACTTGGGCGAGCCATCATCATTTCTTCACACAGTCTACACTGGCAGGAAGCTGGAGTCAGGAACCTGAACTTACAATCCAACTGGGTTTTCTATATGGTACGTAGGTATCTTAACCAGGGGGTTAAACGTCCACTCACTGAGTTTATCTTTTAATTCCATTTTCCATAAACTTTTTGAAGTGTCCTCATATGTACGGTAAGTACTCTCACACCTGTATTGCCAGCAGAACCATCACAAGCCCCAGACCCATAGCTATAACATTCCACCATCCAGTCCCACCCAGATACCCCTCACAGACCTTAGAGCTAATGCCTCAACTTCATTGCTTCCCTCACTGTCCACCACTCTTCTGTATTCCATCCTGGTTGTCAGCATCAAGATACACCTACCTGATTACCCAGGTCAAGAATCTGGAAGTCACCTTAGATGCCTTACTTGTTACCTCCACACATATCTAGTAACCTAATTTTGTTCACCTTCTTGTTAATTTAGATTTGCTTTAAAATGTGACCAATTATATAACATGTGTGCCTTAATTTTAAAAATAATTTCTAAAAAACACCTTGCTGGCTGGTGTATCTCAATAAAACTACAGCTTGCTTTAAGTTACAGAATGTTGTTTGTAAATCTATTATTTACTAGTGTCTGATTAGTGATCATTTTTAACTTTGCCCCAGGCAGGAGAAAATGTTTCTAAATTCATAATAATATAAGAACATAGTTTCCAGAAACACTAAGCATTGCTGAGCAAACCAACACATTTAAAAAGCAAAGAGCACGCATGAGAAGACACTGCTGCAGCACTCAGTATCTGTAGACTTAAATCAGTGATGACAATGTCAGAAGATCCTGAAATACACTTTTCAGCTCAAGCAGAATGTTCGTCTTTTACTAACTCAGATTTTAACATGGATATATTGAGCATGTAACTTATACCCCTCTTTGAGTTCTTAGTAGTTTACTCTTTCTTACAGCAAACAAAAATTCTTACACACAGGATCTTCAAAAAGTTCATGGAAAAATGCTTATTATAAAACACTAAGGGCAGCTGGTGCCGCGGCTCACTAGGCTAATCCTCTGCCTTGCGGCACCGGCACCCCGGGTTCTAGTCCTGGTCGGGGCACCGGATTCTTTCCCAGTTGCCCCTCTTCCAGGCCAGCTCTCTGCTGTGGCCCGGGAGTGCAGTGGAGGATGGCCCAAGTGCTTGGGCCCTGCACCCCATGGGAGACCAGGATAAGTACCTGGCTCCTGCCATCGGATCAGCGCGGTGCGCCGGCTGTAGTGCGCCGGCCGCGGCGGCCATTGGAGGGTGAACCAAAGGAAGACCTTTCTCTCTGTCTCTCTCTCTCACTGTCCACTCTGCCTGTCAAAACAAAACAAAACAAAACACTAAGGGCATGGGTATAGGCCTAGCAATTTAGATTCTGATTAAGATGCCTGTGTCCCATCTCAGAGTGTCTGGGTTTAATCACAGCTGTGGATCCTGATTCTACTTTTTTCTAATGTAAACTTGGGGAGACAGTCGTGATAGCTAAACTAATTGGGTTCCTGCCATCCACATGAGAGACCTGTATTGAGTTCCTAGCCTCCAGCCCAGGCCAGCCTGGCCCTGCTTCAGAAGTTGCAGGCTTTGGGGAGTAGACCAGCAGTTGGAAGTTCTCTCTCTCCCCATCTCAAACAAATACAAATTTATTCAAAAAAATACTATGCGTAGACTTCAAATTGTTTTGCACCAAAATAAACTTACCTTTTACTTCTACTTCTTATCTTTTACTTTTTGAATTATCTTCAAGCTAATATACATAGTAAGTAAAACTGAATTGCTTAGGTTTGTCTCCCGGCTCTGCCATTCCCCAGCTGTGTGACATGGGCTAATTACTTGATCTCTGCCTGTTTCTTTATTGGTAAAATGAGAACAGTAATAGCACATACTTTTTTAAAAAACAAAAAGGTTTATTTCTTTATTTTAAAGGCAGTTACAGAGAGAAAAAGAGAGCTTTCATTTTCTGGTTCATCTCCAATGGCCACATGACTACAGCTGGGCCAGGAACATGGCATTCCACCTGGGTCTCCCACATGGGTGGCCGGGGCCCTAGTACATGGGCCATCTTCCATCTTCTACTACTTTCCCAGGTGCATTACCAGGGGGTGGGATCAGAAGCGGAGCAGCTAGGTCTCGAACCAGTGCTCCTATATGGGATGCCAGCGTGGCTTAACCTGCTGCATGACAATGCCTGCCCTGATAATACATACTTTATAGAGGTCCCTGTGAAGGATTAAATGTGAAGTATTTGCAGTCAGCAATCACGAAGTGCTAGCTGTTTATTACTCTTCTGATTATATACTCATCCTTCCAATATTTTCAACAATGGGGCAAGCATTTGTACAGTGTCAAAACACCACCAAGGATGCCTGGAGTACAGTCCTCATTCCAGCTTCCTGCTAATGCACACTCTGGGAGGCAGCAGGTGGGAGGCCACTCAAAGAGGAGATTCAGATTGAGTTTGGGGCTCCTGGCTTCAATCTGGTCCAGCCCAACTATTGCGGGCATTTGGGAAGCGCAGAGGTTGGAAGATCTGTGATGTGTGTCAGAGTGTGTGCCTTCCAAATAAATAATTTTTAAAATTTGACAATATAAGGGGGTCTTCAAAAGATTCATGGTAAATGTGTATTATGAAAAACAACCTGGGGATTCCAAGATGGAAAATACGTGCTGCTGGTGAACAAGGGAAAATAGCAGAAGAAAAACTCTCCAGGGGAGAGTTGCAGACAAATTTGCAGTGGAAATTCTACAGAAGGAAGGCAGACACTGTGGAGTAGCATGGAAGGTGTGGACACCACACACGACATCCACAGCCAGGAGCTGGAGGAGACACACACCAGCTTTGGAGAGAGATGAGAGCAGACTGTGGCAGCCAGTGCCACTGGTGATATTGCCTGAGGGACAGCCTGGTGGACCACGCTGTCTTTGAGTCTGGCCTGGAGCCCTAGTGGCTAATCCAGTGAAAGTTAAGCATGTTTCTCCCTCCCCATCTCCCACAAGGGTGCCTGGTAACCGGCAAGGAGAAGGTCCCATTTTGATATCAGTAGAGGCTTTGGTGGCTCTTGTGTGTGCCTGTGAACAGTGGATTTTACCAGAGGGAAAAGTTATGTTCCCCACTGACTTTGAGCTTGGCTGGAAGGATTCAGGGGCCTGGGCACTTACATAGGACTATGAGGTGTCCCCATCCTCTCAACATATCCCAGGCTCTGGGGCTCAAACTGCCAAGGCAGAGCACTCACAGGCAGCTGGCCCTGGGAACACCTTTGCTCTCTCTCCATGGATGGGGCAGGCTCACAGGGCTGAATGGATTCTGTGCACCCCATGTCTGTGGAGCTTTGTGTGCTGTGGCTGTGGGAATTCTGTGGCTGTACAATAGGGTACAGGGTGTAGCTGTGTCTCTGGGCAATCATTCCATCTGATGTAAGAGACTCAGAGCTCTCTGATGGCCTGATGTGGATCACTGTACAGGGTTCCTTGCTCATACTGAAGACCACACATGGATGGTAGTTGTACCCACTGTGGGCTAACTCTGGCCATTGATCACCTTGAAAGACAGGAGGTGAGGTTGTGATTATGCCAACAGCTGTGATCATTCCCTCACCCCTGCTGACAATTAAGAAGATCTATCATGCCCAACTTGGGTGTCACCCTGGATTCTCAGCCCTCCCTGGAGCACTGACCAGAGCTCGCTGGCCACACCCAACATATGTCTCTGGGTATTCACTGAAAGAGCAGACACTCCCTAAACCAGAGGCATAGTTCAAGAGAAATTCCATCAGAGGAGAAAGCAAACCAGTATTCTCACAAATGCCAAAAAAGAAATGTAGCACTTCAAGAAACAAGAATAAGGAAGACAGCATGACTCACCCAAAGGAACACAACACTTCAGTACTAGTATATGAAGATTAAGAGATGAAATGCCTGAAAAGGAATTCAAAAGAATTATCATAGAATTACTCAGGGGGCCGACGCTGTGGCGCAGTAGGTTAATCCTCCACCTGCGGTGCCAGTATCCCATAAAGGTGCCAGTTCTAGTCCAGGCTGCTCCTCTTCCAATCCAACTGTCTGCTGTGGCCTGGGAAGGCAGTAGAGGATGCCCAAGTCCTTGGGCCCCTGCACCCACGTGGGAGACTGGGAAGAAGCTCCTGGCTCCTGGCTTTGGATCGGCACAGCTCTGGCCGTTGTAGCCAACTGGGGAGTGAACCAACAGAAGGAAGACATTTCTCTGTCTCTCCCTCTGTTTGTAACTCTACCTCTCAGAAAAATAATAATAATTACTCAGAAGCAATGAGAAGGAAATTTATGAGTTAAAGAAATCAATACACAACATGGGTGAGATTGAAATTCTGAAGAGAAATCAAACTGAAATATTAGAAATGAAAAATTCTTTTTTGCCACAGTGTCAAAAAACCTAAATGAAAGATCTCTGAGTGAGATCCCAGTGGAAAGAAGTGGCCATCAAAGAAGGAGGTACTTTTCTCTGAAGGGAGGAGAGAACTTCCACTTTGACTATGACCTTGTCTAAATAAGGTCGGAGTTGGTGAACTCAAAAGGCTTTCATAGCCTTGGCAATGCATGACAAGAGCCTAGGGAGACTACTGACGCCATAAACGAGAGTGTCAATTGTTAAATCAACAACAGGAGTCACTGTGCACTTACTCCTCATGTAGGATCTCTGTCCTTAATGTGTTGTACTATGTGATTTAACGGTATAACTAGTACTCAAACAGTACTTTACACTTTGTGTTTCTGTGTGGGTGCAAACCATTGAAATCTTTACTTAATATATACTAAATTGATCTTCTGTATATAAAGATAATTGAAAATCAGTCTTGATGCGAATGGAAGGGGAGAGGGAGCGGGAGATGGGAGAGTTGCAGGTGGGAGGGAAGTTATGGAGGGGGAGCCACTGTAATCCATAAACTGTACTTTGGAAAATTATTTTTATTAAATAAAAGTTAAAAAATAAAAAAGAAATGAAAAATTTAATATGTTAAATAAAAATACAGTGGAAAGCCTTCACAACAGACTTTGTGAGGGAGAAGAGAGAATATCCAAGCTAGAAGACAAATCTTTGGAACTATCGCAGACCAAAAAAAAAAAAAAATTAGAAAACCTAAATAAAATGTTCAAGATTTATGGGACACTACCAAATGACCCAACACACAGATCTCAGGAGTTTCTGAAAGTGTGGCAAGAGAGAATAAATCAGAAGCCTTATTAAGTGAAATACTAACAGAAAACATCCCTAATTTGGAAAAGAATGGGAAATAGAAGTACAGAAAGCACATAGAACTCATAATTGACATGACCGGAAAAGATCTGCACCATAGCACATTATAGTCAAACTTTCAAGAACAAACATAAAGAAAATATTTTAAAATGTGCACAAGAGGCCGGCGCCGTGGCTCACCAGGCTAATCCTCCGCCTTGCGGCACCGGCACCCCGGGTTCTAGTCCCGGTTGGGGCACCGGATTCTGTCCCCGTTGCCCCTCTTCCAGGCCAGCTCTCTGCTGTGGCCAGGGAGTGCAGTGGAGGATGGCCCAAGTGCTTGGGCCCTGCACCCCATGGGAGACCAGAATAAGTACCTGGCTCCTGCCATCGGATCAGTGCGGTGCGCTGGCCGCAGCGCGCCGACCGCGGCGGCCATTGGAGGGTGAACCAACGGCAAAAGGAAGACCTTTCTCTCTCTCTCTCTCTCTCTCTCTCACTGTCCACTCTGCCTGTCAAAAAATAAAAAATAAAAAAAATAAAAAAAATAAAAATGTGCACAAGAGAAATGCCAGATTACTTTCAGAGGATCTCCAATTAAATTCAGCTGATTTCTCATCAGAAATCCCACAGGCTAGGAGAGAATGAAGAGACACAGTCCAAGTCTTTTTTAAATTTATTTATTTATTATTTTATTTTTTTGACAGGCAGAGTGGACAGTGAGAGAGAGAGACAGAGAGAAAGGTCTTCCTTTTTTTGCCATTGGTTCACCCTCCAATGGTCGCCGTGGCCAGCGCACTGCAGCCGGCGCACTGTGCTGATCTGAAGGCAGGAGCCAGGTGCTTATCCTGGTCTCCCATGGGGTGCAGAGCACTTGGGCCATCCTCCACTGCACTCCCTGGCCACAGCAGAGAGCTGGCCTGGAAGAGGGGCAACCGGGACAGAATCCGGCGCCCCGACCGGCACTAGAACCCGGTGTGCTGGTGCCACAGGTGGAGGATTAGCCTATTGAGCTGCGGTGCCAGCCCCAGTCCAAGTCTTAAAAGAAATTGTCAATCCAGAATACTGTACCCGAAAAAGCTCTCATTTATGAAGGAAAATGAAATAAAGATCTTCCATAACAAACAGAAATTGAAAGAATTTGTCACCACTCATCCAGCCTTACAAATAATGCTTAATGATGTGCTATGCACAGAACCAAAGAGTCATCATTATGAAAGAATGTGATGGCAAAAAATCTAGAAAAAGTACAAAGGAAATCCAAAGCAAACAACAGGAATATTTATGGAAAAATGACAGGGCCAAGTCATTACTTATCAATAGTAATCTTGAATGTAAATGGCTTAAATTCTCCAATTAAAAGATACAGACTGGCTGAAAGGAAACACACCTCACCAACAGAGATGCACATAGACTGAAAGTGAAAGGATGGATAAAGATATTCCATGCTAATGGAAAGTAAAAAATGAGCAGGTGTAGCCATCCTAATATCAGACAGAATAGACTGTAACAGAAAAACTGTTAAAAGAGACAATGAATGTCATTAGGTAATGATTAAGGGATCAATTCAACAGGAAGATGTGACTATAATAAATGTATATACACCCAATGCCAGGGCACCTGGCTATTTAAAACAAATGTTAATGGATCTAAAGGGAGACATAGACTCCAGTACAACACTAACGTGGGATTTCAATGTCCTGCTTTCATCAAAGGACAGATCAACTAGACAGAAAATCAACAATAAAACAGCAGAGCTAATATACACTATGTACCAAATAGACCTAACTGATATCTATAGAACAGTTTATCCCACAGTTGTAGAATATACATTCTTTTCATCATGGAATGGATGGAACTTTCTCTAGGATAGATCATACGCTAGGACATAGAGCAAGTCACAGCAAATTAAAAAAAATGAAATCATACTGCTTAGTGAAAATGCCATCTCACTAGTCCAAGTGATCAATTTCAGTTCACAATTGATCATAATGATAGGTCTAAGAGTCAAAGAGATCACATAAACAAGACTAGTATCTGCCAATACTATTTGATAGAATTAAAAAGAAGAGAACGATCCAACATGGGAAGTGGGATACACAGCAGACTAATAGAATGGCAGATGCCCTAAACAGCACTCAAACCTCAGAATCAGCCCTAAAGGCATTCGGATCTGGCTGAAGAGCCCATGAGAGTATTTTAGGCATGGAAAGCCAAGACACTCTGGCAAAACAAAAACAAAAACAAAAGAAAAAAACCTAAATGAAAGATCTCTGTGAGTGAGATCCCAGTGGAAAGAACAGGCCATCAAAGGAGATACCGCTCTCTCTCTTTTTTTTTTTAACTTTTATTTAGTAAATGTAAATTTCCAAAGTACAGTTTATGGATTACAATGGCTTTTCCCCCCCATAACTTCCCTCCCACCTGCAACCCTCCCATCTCCTGCTCCCTCTCCCATTCCATTCACATGAAGATTCATTTTCAATTATCTTTATATACAGAAGATCAATTTAGTATATATTAAGTAAAGATTTCATCAGTTTGCCCCCACACAGAACACAAAGTGCAAAATGCTGTTTGAGCACTAGTTACAGCATTAATTCACATTGAACTATGCATCAAGGACAGAGATCCTACATGAGGAGTAAGTGCACAGTGACTCCTGTTGATGACTTAACAAATTGACACTCTTGTTTAAGGCACCAGCAATCTCCCCAGGCTCTAGACATGAGTTGCCAAGGCCATGGAAGGCCCCTGAGCTCACCGACTTTGATCTTATTTAGACAAGGTCATAGTCAAAGTGGAAGTTCTCTCCTCCCTTCAGAGAAAGAGGAGGTACCTCTCTCTGAAGGGAGAACTGCCACTTTGACTATGACCTTGTCTAAATAAGGTCAGAGTTGGTGAACTCAAAAGGCTTTCATAGCCTTGGCAACTCATGACAAGAGCCTAGGGTGATTACTGATGCCATAAACGAGAGTGTCAATTTGCTAAGTCAACAACAGGAGTCACTGTGCACT
Organism: Oryctolagus cuniculus; assembly: GCF_964237555.1. NCBI lineage: Eukaryota > Metazoa > Chordata > Mammalia > Lagomorpha > Leporidae > Oryctolagus > Oryctolagus cuniculus. The sequence goes on along the minus strand of NC_091432.1, from coordinate 52,654,628 downwards.
TACTCCTCATGTAGGATCTCTGTCCTTAATGCGTTGTACAATGTGAATTAATGCTATAACTAGTACTCAAACAGTACTTTACACTTTGTGTTTCTGTGTGGGTGCAAACCGTTGAAATCTTTACTTAATATATGTTAAATTGATCTTCTGTATAAAAAGATAATTGAAAATGAGTCTTGATGTGAATGGAATGGGAGAGGTAGCAGGAGATGGGAGGGGTGTGGGTGGGAGGGAAGTTATGGGGTGGAAAAAGCCATTGTAATCCATAAACTGTACTTTGGAAATTTATATTTACTAAATAAAAGTTTAAAAAAAGCCATGAGAATAGCATATAGGTAAACCCAGAACTCACATGTGCTGTCTCCCAACACTGCCCTTTCTCTAGACTCAGTAAGTAGAAAACTACATATCCTTATTGTTAAAGACTGTTTGAGCAAAGTTTCCCATTACTCGTAGCCTAAAACCTGATGAATCTTTTATTTGGAGAAATTGCTCATCCTCTCTGAGCCTCAGTCCCCTCACCTGAAATAATCTCTCCAACCTTATATTTTGATGTTTAAATTATGTTTTGTGTAAAACACATTGTCACAAGACAACACATCATTACTGGATTAAAGATGATAGTCCTTTGCCCAGTTTGTAATCTGGCCTCATGGTGATTAGCTCAGCTAGTATGGACTCTATTTCATATTCTCTTAGGAAATCAACTCCTTTACCTAAGCTGAAGATCTTGAAATTGAGTAAGTCTTCATTCCACAGATTGCTTGATGGTATAGTATGATTAGGAAAGTAGGTCTGGAATTACATGATGTCAATTCAAATTATAGCTGCCCACTAAGAAAATCTTGGCTAAATTGCTTAATTTCTTGAATCCTCAGCATCTCTATATACATTGTATATACAAGAGCACTTCAAAATACTTGTGGAAAATTTAAAGTAAAAGGTAACTTTATTTTGATGCAAAAAATGTTTGCATAGTTTTTCCATTATATGAATTTTCCACAAACTTTCTGAAGATCTTTTGTATACACTTGTATATAGCAGGACTTTCTTCAAGATTGTTTTTACATTCAAGTGAAATGATCAATATTAAGGTTTTAACCCATTGACATAATTCATACTAGAAAATTGCTGTTATTATTTGCTTACAGTAGTATAATTTTTAAAAGATTTATTTATTTATTCAAAAGACCCAGATACAGAAATATATACATATATAGATATCTATATATATAGATATATCTATATATATACACATATAGATATAGAGAGAAGGAGAGAAAGAAAAAGCGAGAGAGAGAGAGAGAGAGAGAGAGAGAGAGAGAATGAGATCTTCCATCTACTGGTTTACTCCCCAAATGGCCAGAGCTGGGCCAGGCTGAAGCCAGGAGCCAGGAGCTTCTTCCAGATCTCTCATATGGGTGCAGGGGCACAAACAACTTGGGCCATCTTCCACTGCTTTCCCAGGCACATTAGTAGGGAGGTGGATTGGAAGTGGAGCAGCCCATATGAGATATCAACACTGTAAGCCAAGACCCAACCTTCTATGCCACAGCACCAGCCCCCAGAAGTATAATTTGTTGATCTGTCTTACATCTGTGTTTATTTGGCACCTAAAATCTTCCTGTAACTTTTCCGAAAAGTTCCGTAAAATATATTGATTTTAAAATATACTTGAGCTTTATTTTCTCACTCTTTAGTTTTATCATATGTAATTTTTAGTTCTTTTTTCCTAAGTTTCTAATTTTTATGTTTGAGATATATAAATCCACTAGTTTATGTAAATCTCAAATGCCTGAAAGATATCTATTTTGTTGAGTTCAGAACAATCTAGAGTCAATGGCTGACTGATCAAACTTTAGATATACTACAAATACCCTTTGCGCATGACACCTTCTACTCCTGTGGGTGACCAAAAGGTAAGTTGGGACTGAAAATATGTCAATGTTATTACTGAACCACATGTTGTGCCCCTAAAATCTACTTCTACTGAGTTAAACTTCACTTTCAAAAGCTTCCATAAGTTAGAAGAATCAAAGACATGAACTGACACTACTTTAGAGTCTTGTTTTTTTTTATTTTCTTTTTCTTTTCCCTCCTAACTCCAGGCTTTCTGTCAGTTTAGTTAATTGTGACTCAAGAGACAGATTCTTTTAATGTTTGTTTGCTTTTATCTTATAAAGAAGAGGTTCTCAAGAATCAACTAGACTACTTGGATCCTTAGGACTGTGAGGACTGTGAGTTATCACCCAACACAATCTCCTTATCTGAGTTAAAAGAAACATTGTGCTCCCAAGGGGCTAATGATTGTAAAGCTGGTTAGAGTTAGGATACCAATATAGACGCACTCAGGACACTCTAGCCAGTGATTCTCATGTTTACTTGATGAACTGCATTAGCTAAATTGCTAAAGAAATTCTTGTTTAATGCTGTCCACAGTTAGAAGCTGATCCAAATGCATTTCTATTGCCCCATTTAATCTTTGAAAGTACCCTGGGAAAGGTTCAGAGAGGTTTAGCACCTTGCCAAAAGTCAAAATGGATTCTAAGCGGTAAAACTTGGACTTTTAAGTAATATTACCCACTGTCAAATCCAGGGTTCCTAAAGGACAAAGGTTTTTGCTCAGTCCACTTTTGGAGACTGGGCTAGGTCGAATCTGAGATGCACATGAGAGGCTTGAAGGACTCTTCAGCGAATGGGGGCAGAAGTCACCACGCATCATGTACTAGTCTGAGGATGCTCCTTGGCCGGATACTGCAACCTCCTTTTCTCATGCAGCTGCAGGCTATATCTGTCCTTGAAGGCAAATATTTTGGCCACCTTTTTAATATGGATTGTTCTATCAGATTATATGAAACATGAATATTATGTCCATTAAGGGAAAATATATGTCCTTGAACTAATCTTTTTCTCCTAGTACTAACCCCCTAAGAAAAGAAACATGCTGTGATTGTGTGAGTGTAAAAGCACCTATAAAACTAATAACATTTGACTATTGCTCTGACAGTAGTCCCTGCCCATCTTTTGTCTCGCGGTTCTAAACCTCACTGGAAAACAGCATACCACTTCTGCTTCAATTAATGCATATGCTTGCACATTCTTAGCAAAAATCTCTCTTCAGGGGCCGGCGCCGTGGCACAGTGGGTTAAAGCCCTGGCCCGAAGCACTGGCATCCCATATGGGCACCGGTTCTAGTCCTGGCTGCTCCTCTTCTGATCCAGCTCTCTGCTGTGGCCTGGAAAGGCAGTAGAAGATGGTCCAAGTCCTTGGGCCCCTGTGCCCACGTGGGAGACCTGGAAGAAGCTCCTGGCTCCTGGCTTTGTATCAGCGCAGCTCCAGCCGTTGAGGCCATCTGGGGAGTGAAGCAGCAGATGGAAGACCTCTCTCTCTCTCTCTCTCTCTCTCTCTCTCTCTCTCTCTGTCACTCTGTCTTTCAAATAAATAAAATAAATCTTTAAAAAAAATCTCTCTTCAACCAAAGCATACTAAGCCAATGGAAATGTTGTTATGAACAACAGAGTTTTAAAAACACCTTGCTAAGGAATTGGCGCCTTTTGTCCGTTGCTCCTGAAAGGGTAGTTTTCACACCAGAAGCACCAGCATCTCGGTAGAGTCTTTCAGCAATGCAGAAAATTGGACTCTATCCCAGACTTCCAGAAACAGGGCCTGTAGTTTCACAAGATCCTCAAGTGATTTTTGTGCCCCTTAAAGTTGAGAAACCCCACTTTAACCTGGCTGAAGCTACACTATCCTGACTTCTGATGAACAGATAGTATTATCTGTTACCAAATTTCTCCTTGACATGATGAAATTCCCAAAGAATTACATCCCATCTACGCCCTCAGGAAGTTACAGAGGAGAAATCTTTCAGATAAATATAAGATTAATACAAGGCAGTGCATCTTGCTAAAGGCAAAAACATGAAATTAATTTGAAAGCCTCTTAAAAAAACAAAGAATGTAGAGGAAATTTTTCCACACTCCAAATCATTAAGTCAATAAAAATTTATTGGAAAAGTTGAAAATATGAGGTAAAGAATTTTGTTGAATAGTCATATCTGGCATTCTAAATAGTTTAATTTCTTACCATATGATTGGATTGTCACTGTTCATATTAAGAAACTGAGGCAAAGATGTTAAATTGTCCAAAGCCATGAAGACCTGACCTGAGATCTGAATCCACGTTTGTCTGACTCCAAAGCTCTGCATGTCATATATGACTCAGATATACTGTGCTAGATGCTATTGGAATCCAAAAGAAAAATAACTTCACAATTCTAAGGTGTGTGTATGTGTGTTTCTACAGATTAACATTGCAGAAATTGGGAGGCTTCTTAACACTAATTTCAAAGAAAAAAACCAAGATACCAAGAAAGTTCAATGGAAAATATTTACCAAAAAATACTGTCTGATCAGCTTGATATATCTAGAAAAGGATGAGTTTTACCCATACTTCATATCATACACAGAAATTAATTTGAGATAGATCACAGACTTAAATTAAAAAGCTAAAAGTATAGATGTGGAAAAACATATTTGTAAACTCAGGATAGGAAGTATTTCTTAAAGAAGATACATGGAGGTCAGCACTGTGGAATAGTGGGTTAAGCCACCACCTGCCATGCTGGCATCCCATATGGGCACTGGTTTAATTCCCAGCTGCTCCACTTCCAATCCAGCTCCCTAATAATGCACCATAATAATAAAATAAAATAATAAAAATAATAAAGCAGCAGAAGATGGCCCAAGTGCTTGTGCCCCTGCACTCACGTGGGAGACCAGGATGAAGCTCCTGGCTTCTGACTTCAGACTAGCCAAGCCCTGGCTGTTGCAGCCATTTGTGGAGTGAATCAGAGGATAGAAGATCGCTCTCTCTCTCTCTCTCTCTCTCTCTCTCTGTAACTTTGCCTTTCAAAAAAGTAAATCTTTTTTTTAAAGATGATAACAAAAAACATGAATTGACTTCACATCCATTACAATGAAGACAAAAAATCCCTAGAAAATAACAAGTATTGGCACAGATGTAGACCAATTGGAGACCTGTGCATGTTTGGTAAGATTCTAAAATTGTGCAACTGATATTTAAGACAGCATGGAGAGGGGCATTCGAGACAACTGAATAGGAAAAAGACATTCTGATTTTAACCATGGGAAAATACCATAAAAACAAAGAACTGCATTGTAAAGGAATGGTTGGAGAGAAGTTTTCAGTAGAAAACTTATAGAACAGAACAGAGATCCTGTGGAGCAGCAAGCACAGTACACATTCAACAGCCAGTAGGATGCTACCAGTGACTCCCACAGCCAGTGGCTAGTGGGAAGACAACATGGTGAGAAGAGGCTGCAGTGACATGCCACTGGTGATTTTTTATGAGGGAGAACCCTTTGGTCCCTGCTGACTTTGCAACTGGCCTGGAGAACTGGCAGGTGGCAAGGCATCCACTTAGCTCCATGAAGGAAGGCCAGGTTGCTTCCCTCCACTCCCACCAAAATGCCAGACAGCTTGCTCAGGAAGAGCTCCAACTGACCTCTGTCAGATAGGAGGCTCACTCCAGAGATGGGGCAGCTCGCAGGGCAGAGACCAAGTCCCCTGTACTCTGTGCCTGTGGGAGTCCAGCACCCTGTGACTGTGCAAGCTCTGCATAGGCTGTGGATCTGCGATGGGTGTGGGGTGTGGCTGGGTTTCTCAGCCCTCACAGAGTCTGACTCAGAAGCTCAGAACTCCATGAGTGCTGGAGAAGGACCTGGAGGAGGACTTGGTACTCACATTGTGGAGTTCAGGTACCTGAGTGGTTGGGGTTTGCAGGCACTGTGAGCTCACCTTAGACAGTGAATCAGTTGTTTCACCTTGGCAAGAGGAAGGCTGAGACTGTGAACACTCCAGCCAGCATGATCAATCTCTTCCCCACTGACTATAGTTAGAGATCTACCACACCAACTTGGGTGTCACTCTGGACTCCTGCCTCACCCAAAAATGCTGCCCAGAGCTCCCTGGCCCCACCTAGTACACACCTTTGGATATCTACTGTAAGTCACGGACTTCCTACCAAATCCCAGAGGCACATTTCCGAGAACAAAACCTTCATAGGAAATACTAACAAGTCATTCCCCAGCTGCATAAAAATAAATGCAAACATACAAGAAACATGAACAAAGAAAACAATATGACTCTGCAAAAGTAACACAATAGTACATCGATATTAGACTGAAGATGTGGAGATTGACAAAATTCTTAAAAAGGAATTCAAAACAATGATTGTAAGGTTGCTCAAAAACACACACAAGCAATAACATGAAATTAGGAATCCATATATGAAATGGGTGAGAAAAGCTTTGGAGAGATATAGATAATAAAGAAAAATCATTCTGGAATGTTAGAAATAAAGAATTCCATATGTCAAATAAAAATACAGTAGAAAGACTTAACAACAGACTCAGTGAGGCAGAAGAAAGAATATATGATTTAGAAGACCAATCTTTTGATGTATCTCAGACAAAAAAGAAGGAGGAGGGGAGAAGAAAAAATTAGAAAAACCAAAAACAGTGTTCAGGATCTATCAGATATCATTAAGACCAAATATATATGTCTTGGGGGTTCTTGAAGAAATGAAAAAACAGAATGGCTTAGAAAACTTTTTCAGTAAAATAATGGCAGAAAAAATCTTCATAATTTGGAGAAAAATACAGACATCCAAATACAGGAAGCACATAGAACCCCAAAAAGGCATGATCAGAAAAGATCCTCACCATAACACATTATAGTCAAACTTTCACAAGTAAAACATAAAGAAAATATCCTAATATGTGCAAGAGAGAAACACCACCGATTACCTTTAAAGGAATTCCAATTAGATTGACAGTAGACTTTTGACAGTTAAATTGACATCAGATCATCAGAAACTCTTCAGGCTAGGAGAAAATGGAGAGACACAGTCCAAGTCCTCAAAGAAGAAAACTGTCAACTGTCGCTCCTCCACAAAGAGGGGGAGCGACATAATGGTGCCGTGACTCGGATAGGAAACCCAGGAGGGAAGAAACGGGAAGAAGTGGGAAAATACCGGAGAGAGAGACTAGCAAAGAGCCTAGGGAAAAGCCGGACGGAAAAGGTGCCGGAAGAAGCTATCGAAAGCCTAGGCATAGACTCGGATACGGACTGTGGGAAAGAAGTTAGGATTGGACGTTAGGATTGAAAGCGAAAGTGAAAGCTAGAACAAACAGACTTGGATACGGACTGTGGGGAGAAGCCAGGAGAAATGAGGGAGGAATATTGTTGGAAGAAAACTTAGGGAAACATACCGGGCAGAGAAAAATGTTAGGGAAAATGAGGCTGCGGGGGCAGGCTGAGGCAGAGACGGAAGCCAGCTTGGGATTCGTCAAGTCAGCCCAGGGAGCAAAAGGCGAAAATCTAAAACCAGAGGCGGAGATGCGTGAGCCAGGTTGGAATCCGTCAGATTAGCCTGGGGAGCAAAAGACGGGAAGCCAAACCGAAAGGCGCAGACGTGAGCTAGGTTGAATTCGCCAGGTTAGCCCGGGGAACTTAGACTGAATACCGGTGGCGGAAACGTGAGCTAGGCTGTGTGACTCGTGGAAGCTGCCGCGCGCAGAGAGAGCGCGCGGGGCACGAACGGGGAGAGCGCACGGGGCGCTAATAGAGAGAACGTGGGGCTAGCGCAAAGGCTGTGGTGCGGGCGCGAAGGGGCGCGGAGACCGCGGAGTACGTGCGAAGCCGGGAAGCGGCTCAGAGCCGGGAAACCGCCGCGGGGTGAGGCGCCGAGAAGCAGCCTCGGGGCGGGCGCCGGGAAGCTGCGGGGATAAGAGAAACAGAAGTTTAGAAGTAAAATGAGAGAAATAGGAATGCTGGCAGATAGAAGTAAAATGGGAGAAACAGGAATGCCCGGAGATAGAGAAACAGAGAAAAATAAGGCCTCCCCACAACATGGCAATGAGAGAGCTTGGATTTGGTCTACCTGATTAGTAAGACGATAAGCACCTGTGGGTGGCTGCAGGTCACCGAAGACAGGCACGTTATCAACATCAATAAGTCTCCCCACAATACGGCAATGAGAAGGCTTGGATTCGGTTTGCCTGATTGGTAGGGCTTGTAAGCACCTGCAGGCAGTTCTAGCAGAGCAGAGCATACGCTGCAGGGCACCGAACACAGGCATGCATCAGCGCCTAAAAACCTCCTCACAACATGGCGAAGAGAGGACCCGGATTTGGTTTGCCTGATTGGTAGGGCTTGTAAGCACCTGTGGGCAACTCTAGCAAGCAGAGCAGAGTGTGTGCCGTGGGGCACCGAAGACAGGCGCGTATCAACGCCAAAAATAAAAAGAAAGGGGGATCTGTGGGGAGCAACTCGGACTAGACTAAGTTATTGGAATTAAGACTTATTCTATGCATCTGCTCTCCCACAATATGGCGCTGGGAGAGGAGGAAACAGCTTCTACACAGCTGCCTCCAGTTCAACCAATAAACTGTAGGACCTGCTCCTGACTGGAGGAGAGCAGTGTACTCGGCGTGTGGGTAGCAGAGTTGGGATTGGTGGAAGAGGACTATAAAGGAGGAGAGAGACAACATGCACCAGGAACATCTATCTGAAGGAACACCTGAGCAGCCCCCGAGAGAGCCGGCCGGCGGTGTGCCGCTCCCCTGCGGAAGTGGGGAAAGTGGCAGGGGGAACCGCCCTTCCACGGAGGTGGAAGGGTCGGTAGCCAACCCGGGAAGAACCAGCAGCAAACCCGGGGAGGGCCGAGCAGACGAAAGAACAATGCAGGGTCCTGTGTCGTTCCTCCGCGAAGACGGGGAGTGACAGTCAACTAAGAATACTGTACCCAGCAAGGATCTCACTTATAAATTAAGGTGAAATTAAAGACCTTCCAAAACAAACAAAAATGCAAAGAATTTGTCACCACCCAGCCAGTCTTTTTTTTTGGACAGGTAGAGTTATAGACAGTGAGAGAGACAGAGACAAAGAGAAAGGTCTTCCTTCTGTTGGTTCACCCCCCAAAATGGCCACCACGGCCGGCGCTGCACTGATCCGAAGCCAGAAGCCAATTGTTTCTTCCTGGTCTCCCATGTGGGTGCAGGACCCAAGCACTTGGGCCATCCTCCGCTGCCCTCCCGGGCCACAGCAGAGAGCTGGACTGGAAGAGGAGCAACTGGGAGTAGAACCTGGCGCCCATATGGGATCCTGGCGCCGCAGGCGGAGGATCAACCAAGTGAGCCATGGCGCCGGCCCAACCACCCAACCAGCCTTACAAATGATACTGAAGAATGTACTACACAGAGAGACAGAGAAAGATAATCAGCATCACATCAAAATCTGAAACAAGAAAACCTCCCAGTGAAATTATAAAGGAGGTCCAAAACAAACAATAGGAATATTTACAAAAAATGCAGGATCAAGTCATTACTTATCAATAATAACCTTAATTTAAATGGACTAAATTATCCAATTAGAAATACAGACTGGCTAAATGGATTAAAAAACAAAATTCATCTATATGCTGCCTAAAAGAATCACACCTCACTAACAATAAAAACACACACACACACACACACACAGACTGAAAGTGAAAGGATGGAAAAATACATTCAATGCAAATGGAAATCAAAAAAGGAGCAGCAATAGTTATCCTATTATCAGACAAAATAGACTTTAAGACAAAAATTGTTAAAATAGTTATCCTACTATCAGACAAAATAGACTTTAAGACAAAAATTGGTAAAATAGTTATCCTAATATCAGACAAAATAGACTTTAAGACAAAAATTGGTAAAAGAGACAAAGAAAGGCAATATGCAACAACTAAGGGATCAATTCAAAGAACATATGACTATAGTAAATGTATATACACCCAATGTTAGAGTACCCAGTTATTTTAAACAAATGTTAACAGAAGTAAAGGGAGAAATATGCTCCCATACAATAATAATGGGGGATTTCAACACTACCCTTTCATCAATGGACAGATCAACCAGACAGAAAATCAACAAAGAAAGAACAGAGCTAACCTACACTATGGACTAAATGTATCTAATTGATATCTACAGAGCATTTCATCTCACAGTTGCAGAATACACATTCTTTCCATTAGTGCATGGAACTTTCTCTAGGATAGACCATATACTAGACCATAAAGCAAGTCTCAGGAAATAAATTAAAAAAAAAAACTGAATTCATACTATGTATCTTTTCTGACCACAAGGGAATGAATGTGGAAATTAACAACATAGGAAACTAGCCTCTATCTCACTCTTGCTCTCGCTCTACCTCTCTCTGTAACTCTTTCAAATAAATAAAATAAATTTAAAAGGGGGGGTGGCACTGTGGCCAGTGGGTTAAAGCCCCAGTCTACAGTGCTAGCATCTCATATGGGTGCTGGTTTGAGACCCAGCTGCTCCACTTCTGATCCAGCTCTCTGCTATGGCCTGGGAAAGCAGTAGAAGATAGTCCAAGTCCTTGGGCTCCTGCATCTGCATGGGAGACCTGGAAGACACTCCTGGCTCCTAGCTTTGGATCAGCTCAGCTCTGGCCATTGTGGTCATTTGGAGAGTGAACCAGCAGAATGGAAGACCGCCCCCTCACCCCCCACTCTGTCTCTGTCTCTCTCTGGCTCTACCTCTCTCTGTAACTCTTTCAAATAAATAAAATAAATTTTTTAAAAAAGACCCCCCAAAATATAGAATATAATAGAATATAGAGATTGCATAACATTCCCCTGAATGAACATAAAATAAATTAAAAGGAAAATAAAAAATGCATCAAAATGAATGAAAATGACAATAGAACATATGAGAATTTATAGAATATAGCAAAACTAGCATTAAAAAGAAAATGTATAGTAATTAGTGCCTACATCAAGAAATTGGAAAGGTATCAAATAAGTGATCTAACAATGGATCTCAAGGATCTAGAAATACAAGAAAAAGCCAAACCAAAATCAGTAGGAGGAAAGAAATAATAAAAATTAGAGAAGAGGGGCCTGTGCTATGGTGTAGTGGGTAAAGCCACTGCCTGCAGTGCTAGCATCCCATATGGGTGCTGGTTCAAGTCCGGCTGCTCTACTTCTGATCCAACTCTTTGATATAATCTGGGAAAGCAGTAGAAGATGGCCCAAGTTTTGGGACCCTGCCCCGACATGGGAGACCCAGAAGAAGCTCCTGGCTCTTGGCTTCAGATGGGCACAGCTCCAGCCCTTGGAGCTCTCTGGGGAGTGAACTAGCAGATGAAAAACCTCTCTCTCTCTCTCCCTCTGCCTCTCTGTAACTCTGCCTTTCAAATAAATAATTAAATATTTTTTTAAAAAATTAGAGGAGAAATAAACAAAAATGAAAATTAAAAAAACAAAAAAGTCAGCGAAATGAACAGCTGTTTTGTTTGGGGGGGAAGAAAAACTGACAAACCATTGGGCAAACTAACCAAAAAGGGGAGAGGAGAGGTTCAAATGATCAAAATCAGTGGTAAAAAGATGATACAATTGATATCACAGAAATAAAAAAAATTATCAAGAATTATTACAGAGTTATATGCCAACAAATCAGAAAATCTAGAAGAAATGTATAGATTTCTGGACACATATAATTTACCACAATTGAGGCACAAAGACATAGAATACCTTAATAGATCAATAACTAAAATGGAGAATGAGTAAGTAATAAATATCCTCCCAACAAAGAAAACTCAGGATTAGATGGCTTCAATGCTGAATTCTACCAGATTTTTAAAGTAAAACTAATTCTAGTTCTTCTTAAATTATTCAAAACTATTGAAAAGAGGGAATCCTCCCAAACTCCTTCTATGAGCCAGCATCACCTTAATTCCAAAGCCAGAAAAAAATACAAGATATAAGAAAGAAAAAGAACTACAAATTGATATCCCTGATAAACATAGATGCAGAAATCCTCAACAAAATATTAGCTAATCAAATCCAAGAACACATCAAGAAAATCATACACCTGGACCAAGTAGGATTTATCCCAGGGATGCAGGGATGGTTCAACATAGGCAAATCAATAAACATGATATGTCACATTAAGAAATTGAAAAATATAACCATATGATGATCTCAGTAGATGCAGAGGAAGCATTTGATAAAATATGACATCATTTCATGATAAAAACCTTAAACAAATTGGGTATAGAAAGAACATACCACATACACTGTGGTGTAGCAAGTTAAATGTCTGCCTGTGAGTTCTGGCTGCTACACTTCTGATCCAGTTTCCTGCTGATGTGCCTGTGAAAGCAGTGGAGGGTGGCTTGAATGCTTGGGCCCCTAGCATCTATGTGGGAGACCTAAAAGAAGCTACTGACTTCTGGCTTCAGCCTGGCCCAGCCCTGGATATTGCAGCCATTTGGGGAGTAACCCAGAGGATGGAAGATCTTTCTCCCTCTGTATGTCTCCCTTTCTCTGTAACTCTGCCTTTCAAAAATCAACATAGTAAAGGCAACATATGACAAACCCACAGCCAGCATCATATTGAATGGGGAAAAGCTGAAAGCATTTCTACTAAGACGTGGAACCAAACAAGGATGCCCACTCTCACCATTACTCTTTAAAAAAAAAAAAGATTTATTTATATATTTGAAAGTCAGAGTTACACAGAGAGAGGTCTTCCATCTGCTGGTTCATTCCTCATTTGGCTGCACTGGCCAGAGCTGCGGCGATCTGAAGCCAGGAGCCAGGAGCTTCTTCCAAGTCTCCCAAATGGGTACAGGGGCCCAAGGACATGGGCCATCTTCTACTGCTTTCCCAGGCCATAGCAGAGAGCTGGATTGGAAGTGAGGCAGCTGGGACTTGAACTGCCACCCATATGAGATGCCGCACTGCAGGCAGCAGCTTTACCCACCACGCCACAGCACCGGCCCCTCACCATTACTATCCAATATAGTTCTGGAAGTTTTAGTCAGAGCCATAAGGAAAAAAAAAAAAAGGGATACAAATTAGAAAGGATAAAGTCAACTATCTCTGTTTGCAGTGACATGATCCTATGTAGGGGAACCAGAAGACTCCACTAAGAGACTAGTTTAACTCATCAGAGAGTTCAACAAAATTAAAGGATATAAAATAAACACACAAAAGTCAATAGCTTGGGGCCAATGCCATGGCATAATAGACTAAGCCTCTGCCTGCAGTGCCAGCATTCCATATGGGTTCTGGTTTGTGTCCTGGCTGCTCCTCTTCTGGTCCAGCTCTCTGCTTATGGCATGGGAAAGCAGTGGAAGAAAGCTCAACTGCTTGGGGGCCCTGCATCCATGTGGGAGACCCAGAAGAAACTCTTGGCTCATGGCTTAGGACTGGCCCAACTCCAGCCATTGAGGCCATTTGGGGAGTGAACCAGTACTTGGGTTCCTGCACTCACATGGGATACCTGAATGGAGTTCCTGGCCTCTGGTTTCAGTTTGACACAGTCCTAGCCATTGTAGCCAATGTCTGTCTCTCTCTCCCTTCCTTTCAAGTAAATAAATATTTTATTTTTAAGAAAAGAACTGTGTCTATGAGATATATGAAATCTATTCTCTTTTTATTAATTTTAAAAAACATGGAGATATCTTGAAAAATTAAAATTAGAATTACTATGCTATCTAATACTCCCACTTATGGGTATGTATCTAAAAGAAAAGTACAGTCTCAAAAATATATTTACAGCCAGCGCTGTGGCTCACTAGGCTAATCCTCTGCCTGAGGCGCCGGCACCCGGGGTTCTAGTCCCAGTTGGGGGGCCGGATTCTGTCCCAGTTGCTCCTCTTCCTGTCCAGCTCTCTGCTGTGACCCGGAAGGCAGTGGAGGATGGCCCAAGTGCTTGGGCCCTGCACCCACATGGGAGACCAGGAGGAAGCACCTGGCTCCTGGCTTCAGATTGGCACAGCATGCCGGCCATAGCAGCCATTTGGGGGGTGAACCAATGGAAGGAAGACCTTTGTCTCTCTCTCTCACTGTCTAACTTTGCCTGTCAAAAAAAAAAAAATATATATATATATTTGCATATCTGTGTTCATAGCAGTAGTATCACAACAGACAAGAAATAGAGCAGCCCAAATGCCCATTGACAGATGAATGGATGAATAAAATGTGATACACACACACAAAAAAAACGCACACACACACATATACACAATGGAATATTATTTGGCCTTAAAAAGGAAGAAATTCTGTCACATGTTACAAAATGGATGAATCTTGAGAACATTATATTTAGTGAAACAACCAGTAAAAATTACTGTATGATTGTAGTTATTTGAGGTATACAGAGTAGTGAAATTCATAAAGACAAAATAGAATGGTGGTTATCAGGGGCTGGAGGGAGGTAGACGAGGGAGATTGCTACTAACAGGAATAGAGTTTCAGATTTAAAAGGTGAAAAAATTCTGCTGACTACACTATAAATATACTTAACACCACTTAACTGTACATTTAAAATGATAAATGGTATTATGGTTCCTATAGAATTTCCATTATGGGTTTTTTTTTTAAATATTTATTTTACTTATTTGAAAGACAGAGTTACAGAAAGAGGTAGAGACAGAGAAAGAGAGAGGTCTTCCATCTGCTGGTTCACTCCCCAAATGGCTGCAATGGCTGGAGCTGAGCCAACCCAAAGCAGGAGCAGGAGCTTCTTCTGGATCTCCCATGTGGGTGCAGGGGGCCAAGGACTTGGGCCATCCTCCACTGCTTTCCCAGGATCATTATGAGGGAGCTGGATCAGAAGCTGAACAGCTAGGACTTGAACTGGTGCTCCAGTGGGATGCCGGCACTGCAGACCTGGGCTTTAACCTGTTGCTCCATAGCATCAACCCCCATTATGTGTGTGGTTTTTTTTTTTTAACCACAATAAATTTTTTGATTGTGACAGGGAAAATACTGAACATAAAGGAAAAAACTGATTAATTATACTTCATAGAAATTAAAAATATCCATCTATCATGATACTGAAAAGAAAATACAAAGACAAATCATATACCAGAAGAAACTATTCACAGTACATCTATCAGTATTGGGAGCTGCAATAATCCCTCCGTCTTTTCCTTCCACAACTATCAGAAGTTTTGGTTGCTAGAAGTTTAACAGTTGAGTCTAACACAAGACATTGCACTTGGCCCAAAGGAGTTACCACCAAATGAATGTCTCAGTTCTACAGGGTCTTGGAGATGCAAATGTGGATGTCACTACCATCACTAGTCTTAGTTCTATGGAATCTCTTAGAAATAGACATTTAGAAAGAAGATGTTCACAACAGAGTTTTTGAAGAAATTCACTATTTAATGTTTGAGTAGAGGGGGAAGATGGGGAGAAGTTAGGTGGGAAGAGAAAAAAATTAAAGAGATCCAGAGAGTTAAGAGGAAAACTAGGATTATGTGGAAATAAGGAAGTCAACAGAAGCGGATGCAATATCAGAAGAAAAAAAAAAAAAGGCAGCTTGTCAGATATTGCTGAAATATTATGTAAGAGAAAGACTGAACAGTGTTTATCAAATTTAGCAACATAGAAAGCACTGGGGTTATGAGGAAAGAGAAATTTGGTTACAAAATGAGGACAGAAGCCACATTTGAATGTGCCAAATAAGAGGTAATGAAATAAATACTAGTAAGTGTAACAATCCTGAAAATTTCTGAATTGGAAAGAGTAGAGAGAACAATGTATCTAGCTACTTACATAGAATGGCAAAAAGCTTACAAACTCAATTAACTTTGAGTAACTAATACATTCACTTAATTCAAAGGTGTAAAAAAATATATATTGAGTTTTAGCTTTGTATATTTCCATCCAGCTCTCCTTAATCCATATTCTTCTCCCACTCCCTTACGTAACCAGTATTTCTTAGGGCTTTTGTTTTTTAGTTCATCTGCTATTTCATTAGGCAAATCTTAGCAAATAGTAAAACAAATTCATATTCTTCCCCTTTCTCTTTTATGCATGAAGTGTTCTTGCTTTTCTGTTTTTCCTTTATGACAGATCCAGAACATCTTTCTATAGAGGAAGGACACTTTAGCTACTATAAACAATGTGCCATTGAATGGTCTTGTACAGATGAAAATTTTTAACCGGATAGGTGATTTTTAGGCAAAAATTCCAGAAGTGAGATTTCTGTTTCAAAGGATAATGTGTCATTAATTTTGATGGATCTTGCCAAATTATGTTCCACAGAGTTTACACCATTTTGTTTTCCCATGCAGTGTGAGACAGTGCTTGTTTCCCTTAACCTCAGCAACAGAAAATGCTATCGCCCCTTTGAATTTTTTTGTAACCTGATGAGTGAAGATTGGTATTTTCAATATAGTTTCATTTTGCATCTACCTGATAAAAGATGTTGAGCCTGCTTTTGAGGGTTTTAAAGCAATTTGTATTTCCTTTATAGTAAACCTTGTTTCCCACAGTCTTATTGTTTATGTCTCAGTCCATTTTCCCTTTGGGTTGGTGACCTTGTTCTTTTCAATTTCTAGGAACCCTTTATACTATTTTCAGGTTTTTTTTTTTTTTTGTCTCTTGACTTATCTTAAGATGTTTTTATGGTTTTGTCTTACTTTGCTTTTGTTTTGTAGAAGTTATTTTTATTTCATTTTAGCTAACTGTATCCGTCTTTTTTTTAAACAAGGCTTCTATATATTGAATCATTGCTGAAGTAACCTTTCAGACTCCCAAATTATGAAAGAATTTCCCATATTTTCTTAAAGTACTTTACTGCTCTATCCTTAAATCTAAGTTGTTGATCCACTTGAAGTATTCTGCATTTTTTACTGTGCACAGCTTCGTGTCCTGGCTGCTTTATTTCCATTCCAGCTCTCTGATAATGTGCCTGGTGAAACAGCAGATGGCCCTAGTCCTTGGGCCCCTTTGCCCACATGGGAGAACCAGATGAAGTTCCTGACTCCTGGTTTCAGTCTGGCCCAGCCCTGGCTGTTACAGCCATTTAGGAGTGAACCAGTGGATGGAATCTCTCTCTCTGCTTCTCCTTCTCTGTAACTTTGACTTTCAAATAAATAAATCTTTTACAAAAAAGAATCATACTTTTGTCACATTGATTTGAGATGAAAGAAGAAGGGATCTTTTAAATGTGAGGGACTTGAGAATATTTAAAGGCTGATGAGGAAATCCTAAGGGAGAGGTAGCTTTTGATCATATAAATGAGAGGACAATTGAACAGGCTTACTAAGAATAGGCAATGAAATCAAAAGAAGAATGTAGGATTAGCCATGAGTAAAATGAAATATAAGTATTACATTATAACAAAAGTGACAGAGGGAACAATTGGGTCCACATCCAATTGTGGTAGAGAATTGTAGGAATATCAGTTTATTTTCTGCTATTTTCACAATAAAGTAAGAGTCAGTTTCATCAGCTGAGACTTGGTGAGGGGGTAAGAGCAGAAAGACAGGAGGATGGAGATGGAGAGGGGAGTTTGATGTAGTTACTATAAATAGTTTCAATATAAGAGGATGGAGTGACCCTATAAGAGCCCTGGGACGTACTGAAGGCTCAGCTGAATTTAGTGACTGTGATTTTATATATTCATAGCTATAGGCTTAGTTGTGTGATTTTTCTCAGCTGTTCCCAGAAGCCCATGGGCAGGCATGGTGAAAGCAGGAAGGACTCTGTCCACCCAGGACCTCGAGTGGTTTGTAAAGAATGAGCAGAAGGATGATGGGGCAAAGGAATATAGATTACTAAGAGAGTGAGAGAAACGACTAGTTCAAAGTCGCATTGAAATGAAATGAAGACAAGAGAAGATTAGTGGATACTAAGGAGGTATGTGTGTCAATAGACCAGAAGGTAGTCTGGAAAAAAGTATATAGGGAACAGAGAAGAAAATAAGCAGGAGCTGGTGTTTGGTGCAGTGGTTAAGACATTACTTGAGACACCTGCATCCCATATTGGAGTGCCTGGATTCAAGTCCTGGCTCCACTCTGGATCCCAGCTTCCTGTTAAGGAATACCCAGGGAGGCAGCAGGTGCTGGCTCAGTCCTTGCATTTTTGCCACTCACCTAGGAGATTCAGATTAAGTTCTAGGGTCTGGACTTCAGACTGGCCTAATGTTGTGTTTCAGGCATTTGGGAAAAGGACCAGCAGATGGAAGATCTCTGTCTCTGCCCCTCTCTCATTCAGCCTTTCAAATAAGTAAAAATAAATAATAAAAACCTTTTAAAACAGAAAAGAAACAGACATACTGGGAGATGGTGGTTGAGAATGGGTTGGCTTATCTGATTTAGTGATTTTACAGACAGAATAGCTTAGATGAATACAAGGTCTGGCATGTGACCTTGTGAGTGTATGGCTAAGGTGAGAAGGGTGAAGAAGAAAATAAAGAGTAAGATACTAAGAGCAAGGCTGTAGGGAATTTACTCCTCTGCAGATATTAAAGTTATCCATGTTGATGGCTAGAGTAAAGGTGGAGAGGAGGGCTCATGAGCTGGCTACCTGTGTCTTCAAAGAATGACAGTTAATGTCCAGGGTGTCAACCAATGACAGACCCAAGGAAGAATAGAAGGAGATACAGGCAAATGGCACGAGCTGTGCAAACGCAGAGATTTGCACCAGCACTGGAAGGGTGAAAAGGCAGCATCAAGGGATAGACAGGAAAGAAGTTTCAGGCCTCACCTCTGGCCTCTGGAGTGCACGGGTTGTGACAGAATAAACCGCCTTCGCTTGAGGAGCTGTAGAGCAATGTGGTCCTCAGGGAATACCCTCTATTATCTCTACAATTTTAATAAATGTAGAGTTGTCGGATTTACACCATCATTTATAAACACAAAGGCTTTTCTTTCCACTTCCTGGGACAGCCAGATTTGAGAATTATCTTATAGGAGTGTATTCTAAATGTCAGCACCCCCTACAATGCTAGTTTCATCTCCAGGTTAAGACCTGTGATATCTCAAATGTCCTTCAGCCTGCACATTGGAGCACAAATATGCATGACTGCTTTCCAATGAGTCTGAGTGGGACAGAGGAGGAAGAAATCAGATGTTTCAGGGAGAAGGCCAAAGGGAGCCTGAGGGCCGGCGCCGCGGCTCAGTAGGCTAATCCTCTGCCTGCGGCGCTGGCACACCAGGTTCTAGTCCCTGTCAGGGCACCGGATTCTGTCTCGGTTGCTCCTCTTCCAGTCCAGCTCTCTGCTGTGGCCTGGGAGTGCAGTGGAGGATGGCCCAAGTGCTTGGGCCCTGCACCCGCATGGGAGACCAGGAGAAGCACCTGGCTCCTGGCTTCGGATCTGCGCGGTGTGCCGGCCAGAGCACACTGGCTGCAGCGGCCACTGCGGGGTGAACCAAGAGAAAAAGGAAGACCTTTCTCTCTGTCTCTCTCTTTCTGTCTAACTCTGCCTGTAAAAAAAAAAAAAAAAAAAAGGGAGCCTGAGTACACCTAAGCTAATATTTTTAAAAGGTGCTCGCCATGTGTCAGGCCCTGTATTAAGCATTTCCTGTGTAAAAACTCGTAACCTCATAATCACTCCTAATTTTCAAATGAGGAAACCCAAGTACAGAGATGTTACATTAACTTGCCCTCATTGAGTTACACAATTAATAAACATCAGAGCAGTCTTGTCCTCAGAGCCTCAGAGGTCATGCTCGTAATTGCCCTGTCATGCTGCTTCTTGCCTAACCACAGTCAGCACTAGCCCTGGTACTCCTTAAGTGTGATAGAGGTTTTAGGGGGCTCCAGTTTTGGGGTCTTCCCACAATCCCTCAAATGTAAAAGAATGTTAAATAGATTATTCTTGGATGGTGCAAAGACTTAAATTGGAGGGTGTGTGAGGGGTGGGGTGGGGTGGGGGAGAACAGAATCTGACTTTTTATATCACACACACACACACAAAAAAAACAAAATGGGCCAAAAGTAAGCAGTGTTCAATAAGGTAGGAAGAGTCTTCCAGGTGAAATCAAAGAGTGAAATCAGTCTTTCAGATGGCTCTTTTGTTCCTGATCATTGTCTTGATTTCTGTCTGGGTTCTTGAGAGTGGCAGTCATTCTGGAGTAATTCTGTGAGATGAGCTTCAAGTCTAAGGCCTTGAAATCTAGTGGCTTGGGGAGACTGGGGTAGATGGAGGCAATGCCCTACTTCCTCCTTATCAGTCTGTTCATAACCTCAGACCTCATAGATCCACTTAATTCTTGGGGTCTTTTCAGGATCCCAGTCCAGCTGGGTCACTGAGATAATTCAAATAACTGCAGAGACTGCTAAAATCACAGTAAACATTTTTGTTTGTTTTTTTTTTTTTTAACTAGTTGCTCAAGAAAGCAAGTGACAAAAGTACATTTTGTTGGAGCCTATCACTTTTTCCTCCAACAAAAACTGAATGCATCTGTATCAAAAATCCAGATGGCATATGTAACCAGCAGTGGCTAATGCCAGGGAATTATTATAGCTGTTTCTAATTCACATTTCTTTCCTATAATTTTCTTCTTTTTGACAATGAATTGTTTGGCCTAAAGATGCCTCCATACATATTTTGAGTTTGGTCTTAAGGTTTCTCTGCACATAATCAACTGTAAGCTAACTTCATTCCCCAATTGATTCAACCAATCAATTGCCATGAAGTCCTGCAGATATTTTTTTTGGAAGAATTCTCAAATCAGGGACGGCGCCATGGCACAATAGGTTAATCTTCCGCCTGCAGCGCCAGCATCCCATATGGGCACCAGTTCTAGTCCCAGCTGCTCCTCTTCCAATCCAGCTCTCTGCTGTGGCCTGGGAAAGGAGTAGAAGATGGCTCAAGTCCTTGGGCCCCTGCACCCACATAGGAGACTGGGAAGAAACACCTGGCTCCTGGCTTTGGATTGGTAAAGCTCTGGCCGTTGCGGCCACTTGGAGAGTGAACCAGAGGAAGAAAGACCTTTCTCTCTGTCTCTCTCTCACTGTCTGTAACTCTACCTCTAAAATAAATAAATGAAATATTAAAAAAAAGAATTTGCAAATCAATCCATTCCATTTCTATCACTTGTTCATTTGTGAATCTTCCTGTTCATGAAGTCAAGGGCATCCTTGTAAGAGCTCTAACCTGGAAGGTACACAAAAAACCCAGAAGGTGGCCGGCACCACAGCTCAATAGGCTAATCCTCCGCCTATGGTGCTGGCACACCGGGTTCTAGTCCCAGTCGGGGCACTGGATTCTGTCCCAGTTGCTCCTCTTCCAGTCCAGCTCTCTGCTGTGGCCTGGGTATGCAGCAGAGGATGGCCCAAGAGCTTGGGCCCTGCACTCACATGGGAGACCAGGAGAAGCACCTGGCTCCTGGCTTCGGATCAGCATGGTGCGCCGGCCACAGTGGCCATTGGAGGGCGGACCAATGGAAAAGGAAGATCTTTCTCTCTGTCTCTCTCTCTCACTGTCTACTCTGCCTGTGAGAAAAAAAAAAAAAAAAAAAAAAAAAACAAAAAAAACTAGAAGGTAAGGTAGGCCCTAAAAGTTGGGCCAGGTAAAACAAACTGTTTATCAATTCTGAGGGCCATTTTCAGGTAGTATCAGGAAGAACTAAGATAATCATTACCCCAGGGTTGTATTTCTACAGCTCTCCACCACATATCAGTGATGATGTATGCTAACATTCTTTGTTCAACCTCACCTCTTTATTTTTATGTATTTGGTTAGTCTGGGTTCCTGGTACTAGTTTAGTATTATTTCATTTAAAGGTTGGTGGTATGTGTTTCGGTGCCACAATCAAAGCAGGAATGTGGTCAAGCATATCTCTTGGTTTGTTCCCATGAAAACCAAAAGGTAAGTAAGCACAATGAGCCATAAATCTTAACTCACAATAATGTTCACCAAGTCATTACGATAGTGTCTGAAACCAGGGTTGAGAAAGAACCCTCCAGGACCAAAGGAGACGGAAATCAACAGAAAAATTCTGAGTATGAATTTTTCTTAGCTTTTTCATGTTCTCTGCTATGTGTAAAGCAACTCAATTCTTTACACTGAGCCTCATCTAAACTTTCCTTGTCCTTGACTTTTTTTTTTTTTTGCCAGAGTGTCTTGGCTTTCCATGCCTGAAATACTCTCATGGGGTCTTCAGCCAGATCCAAATGCCTTAAGGGCTGATTCTGTGGCCAGAGTGTTGTTTAGGACATCTGCCATTCTATGAGTCTGCTGTGTATCCTGCTTCCCATGTTGGATCGTTCTCCCCTTTTTAATTCTATCAGTTAGTATTAGCAGACACTAGTCCTGTTTATGTGCTCCCTTTGACTCTTAGTCCTATCAGTATGATCAATTGTGAACTGAAATTGATCACTTGGACTAGTGTGATGGCATTGATACATGCCACCTTGATGGGATTGAATTGGAATCCCCTGGCACATTTCTAACTCTACCATTTGGGGCAAGTCAGATTGAGCATGTCCCAAATTGTACATCTCCTCCCTCTCTTATTCCCACTCTTATATTTAACAGAGATCACTTTTCAGTTAAATTTAAACACCTAAGAATAATTGTGTGTTAATTAAAGAGTTCAACCAATAGTATTAAGTAGCACAAAAAAAAATACTAAAAGGGATAAAGTATTAAGTTGTTCATCAACAGTCAGGACAAGGGCTGATCAAGTCACTGTTTCTCATGCTTTTTAAATCTTATGATATTTTGACACTTAGGGAGCCAAGGTAGCCTAGAGAGACTATCCCTCCCAGGATGATCTAATTCCTAGAGATAACAAACACTGCCCTAAAAACACACTTTTCGCACACACAACACACAATTCCAAGTCCATATCTCCCAGCCACCTAACTTACTTAGATAGCAGGCCAATATTTCTGTTGCTATAAATCCTCTGGAGTCTGGTAGTAGGCAATTACAGATCACACCTATAACCAAAGCCCAGCAGCATTATCCAAACTAGACAGTGCTAACGTGTTTCCCCTGCCCTGCTCTACCCTTCTCTTGGAAAACACAGTGAAGACTCTGGGCCAGACTTTCCTCTCACTCTTTCATCTCCTGACACTGCTGTTTTCCCATGAGGTCCTGCATGGTGTAGCATGCCTTCTCCTTTAGGAAAATGTAATTAAAATCTTCTTTCAATAGCATTATCCTCTCCTTGTCATTCAATCACTTTCATAAATTAAAATCCCACAAGTATAATTGAGACAGCTAACGGACCATTCTAAACAGTTTGCATAGAAAAGCTCATTTGGGGCCAAAGCTGTGGCGCAACAGGTTAATGCCTTGGCCTGAAGGGCCGGCATCCCATATGGGCATCGGTTCAAGTCCCAGCTGCTCCACTTCTGATCAAGCTCTCTTCTATGGCCTGGGAAACAGTGGAAAATGGCCCAAGTCCTTGGGCCCCTGCACCCTTGTAGGAGACCTGGAGGAAGTTCCTGGCTCCTGGCTTCGAATTGGCCAACTGGGGAGTGAACCATCAGATGGAAGACCTCTCTCTCTCTCTCTCTCCCCATCTCCTCTCTCTGTGTAACTCTATCAAATAAATAAATAAATCTGTAAAAAAATAAAAAAATAAACTGAATCAGTTGCCAACATTAAAAAAAAAAGCTCATTTAATTTTCATAACTATGAGGTGTATACTACTATTATCCACATTCTAAAAGGAATGACATTAAGGAAAGAAAACTGTAAATAACTTGGTCAATGTTCTATGGGTGAGTGGCAGAGGTAGAATACAAACCCAGCCCATCTAATGTCAGGTAGTCTGTAATTTCAGGACTATATTATATCATTTCTTGAGGAAGTAGGAATGTATTATGGTCTCAGGACACAAATCCTGGGGCTGGTGTTGTGGGTAAAGCTGTTAGTATAGATGAGTCAAATCAGTTCTTTTCTCATGCAAGAAAAGAATTCAGACATGAGACAGTGAGGAGCAGTAAGCTAGATAGCAAGGTTTGATGGGGTACAATATCCATCAGAACAGATGGGTACCTCTCCGGACAGAATCTGAAAGAGTGTGCCCAATCATTTAGACTGAAGAAAGCAAGGTTATATGGTTTAATGGAATCAATACACCTAGCAGGCCAGGTGGGTGGCACAGGAAAAAGCTGAGAGCTGAGTGCATAGTATTTTCAGACTGGGGCTTTTAAGGGAATGGGGCCCAGTTCTTCCCAAAGTTTCTCTTTCCCCTTCTCCCTCTTCTGCAGCACAAAGGGTCTGATGAGTGTGAATTACGTGAAATTCCTCCCAAAGTTCCACTACTCCTTGCTATCAGATGGGGAGCCCACTTGGCACTGGACAGAGGAGCTTCCCCTAAGGTGCCTTCCTGCAAGGTTTTATTGCCAATGTTACCAGGATGGGTAACCAATTTGGTGCTTAGTAGAGAGGATCCTCTAGGGGAGCTTTCTTTGGGGGGAAGGCTGAGACCACCCGTTAAGTTACTGGGGCATGGGCAGGACTTTGCAGCGTAAATTACAGAGCTGCTTCCAAGGTGCGCTGGGCTTCTGCAGATGCTTTGTTTTCCTTGGGCCCTTCTCACGCACACAGGCTAATTTCTAACTTCCTACTGAACAACGCCACTACCTGCAATGTCAGCATCCCACACAGGTGCCCATTTGTGTCCTGGTTGCTCAATTTCTAATCCAGCCCCTCACTAATACCCTGGGGAAAGCAGTAGAAGATGGTGCAAGTACTTGGGCCCCTGCTACGCAAGTAGGAGATCAGATGAACCTCCTGGAAGCTGGCTTAGCTGGCCCAGTCCTAGTCATTGCTGCCATTTGGAGAGCGAACCAATGGATAGAAAATTTCTCTGTCTCTCGCTCTTTCTCTGTAACTCGAACTTTCAAATAAATAAATAAATCTTTTACAATTGCTTTTTAAAAAAGACACAAATCCCTGGCATTCTCCTTACCACTGCAAGCTTCTTTCAAGAGTTGCCCTTCTGCCAGTGTTGTGGTATAGCAGGGTAAAGCTGCCATCTGCAATGTTGACATCCCTGTGGGTGCTGGTTCAAGTCCCAGCTGCTTCATTTCTGACCCAGCTCTCTGCTAATGGCCTGAGGAAAGCAGCAGAAGATAGCTCAAGTGATTGGGACCCTACCACCCATGTGGAAGGCCCAGAAGAAGCTCCTGGCTTCTGGCTTCAGCCTGTCCCAGCCCTGGCCGTTGTGGCCATCTGGGGAGTGAACCACTAGAAAGAGGATCTCTCTGTGTGTGTCTCTCCCTCTCTTTTCTAACTCTGACTTTAAAATAAATAAATAAATATTAAAAAAAAGAGTTGCCTTTTTTGTTTTAAAATCCACCTTAAATAAATCACTAGAATGAGGAATAAATATATCTGGGGCCTAAAAGGTTTTACTGTTCTGATCTCAGTTAGTTGGTGTCTGCTTCCTGTTACTGTAACAAAATACTAATGCTGGTAAATAAAGAAAAAGAGGTTTATTTGAAACTACAAGACTGGGTAGCTCATCCTCCAAGGCTATTATATCATAACAGATGGCATCATGATGGGAGTATGTCTGAGAGAGAGGAGAAAGCAAGATCCCATGGTGAGACAGGAAGCCAGAGAGGCTGGGGAGGGGCCAGTCTTCCTCTTTTATAGCAACCTTCCTCTGAGAACTAACCAGGGTCCTGTGAGAACTATATCAATTCCTTCCAAAGGCAGTGCCTTCAATGACTCAATTACTTCCCACTAAGCTCCACCATATAAAGGTCCCATCACCTCTTACCAATGCCACAGGCTCCCAACACATGAACCACTGGGAGACACATTCAAACCATAGGCTTGCCTTGGGGTGAACAGAGGAATGAACTCAGATGGAACTCAGATGATATAAGAATGACAATCCACACTCTGTCTCTTGAATTTGTCTTTTGATGAGAATGTAGTACTAGTGCCAAAAACATAAAAGCATAGTTCTTTGAGGTGTTCTAGCAATTAATTAAATGCCTCATATTCAGTCACTTATAAGCCATTCACGTTTTCTACAGCATAAAGTATATGATCATATCAATGCCAGATAAGGCTAGAAAGATCAACAAGAGCCAGGCTAGCCATGGGACATATGACTTGCAAAGAAGCATGAAGGTTATAGGGAACCAATTTCCTGCCTCCTCCGGCAGGAGCAATGATGCCCTCGGAGTGATTGCCTAGTGGCTACTACATCAATGGTCATTTAGGTTGTTCAACATGGACAGTAAAATTTTCAGTAATTACACTAATAAAACTAAAATCACCACTTGACAACCATTACTATTTTCTTTCAAATAACTGCCTTGGTCCAATTCCCAGAAATAACATTGAGTTAATATTTGTTTGCCATTCCTTTTTTAGCTTTTTAATCTCCAGATTCCTTGAGGCAACTCCAGCATCATACATGGCACACAGACTTGCCAGGATTCAGTTATATCATGCATTTTTTTTTTCATTTTAATGTATTTGAAAGGCAGAGCAAGAGCAAGAGAGGAGAGAAAGAGAACCCATAGTTTATTCCTCTAATGTCTGAACTCCATCTGGATTCTCATGTGGGTGGCAGGAATCCAAGTACTTGGGCCATCATCTGCTGCCTTCCCAAGTACACTAGCAGGAAGCTGTATTGGAAGTGGAAGAGACAGGACTCAAAATGGCACTCCAATATGGAAAGTGGGCATTCCAAGTAGCATCTTATCCTGCTGTGCCACAAGACCTGCCCCTCTAATTTCTTAATTCCTCTTCTTGGTGTCTACTAGGTATTGCCAATACAGTATATCCAAAATAGAACCCTGGGTTTCCTCCATCCCCAATTCTGCTTCCTCCCTAGGCTTCCTTATTTGAGTAAGTGGCACAACTAAGCATTCATTCAGTTGTTCAGACCTCACATTAGGAGTGGGCTTTGATTCCTCTTTCATGTCTTACATCCAATTTGTCTGCAAGTGTTGCTGCTTCTTATATCAAAGTATATCCCAAGTCCAATCACTCCTGAGTTCCTCCATCATTCTCATCTTAGCCCTAGCCATTCCACCTCTATTTTAATGGTCTCCTAACTAGTCTTTCTGCTCTCATTCTTACCTCCTAGACAGTGGCTGAAATTTCTTGTAACATAAATGCCATCATTTCACTATATTGCCTTACGTGACTTGGCCTCTGATTGCACTTCCAACCTTGTCTCCAGCTTTTCCCCTGCTTCCTCAACTATAGTCATGATAATTCTGCTACTCTTTAAATACATTAAGCTAATTCCCACCTCAGGGCATCTACACTTAAATTGTTCTCTATGCCAGAGAAGCTATCTTCTCTGAATGAATCTGATGAATCATGTGACTAGCTATCTCACTTCAGCCGATCTCTCTCTTTCTCTTTTAAAAATTAATTTATTTATCTGAAAGGCAGGATTACATATAGAGAGAAGGAAAGAAGAGAGAGATAATCTATTTCCAATGGCTGCAACAGCCAGACCTGGGCTGGTCCAAAGTCAGGAGCCAAGAGCTTCATCCAGGTCTCCCACACCAGTGCAGGGGCCCCAGGGCTTGGGCCATCTTCTACTGCTTTCCCAGGTCATTAGCAGAGAGCTGGATCAGAAATGGAGTAGCCAGGACTTGGACTGGCACCCATATGGGATGTTGGCACCGCAGGCAGAGGCTTAACCCACTACACCACAGCACCAGCCCCAGGCAGTCTCTCTCTATGACTTCCTCAGAATGGCCTTTTCTGTTCACCCATATAAATAACTTCTTATCTCTCTTCCCTCTCCAATCTTTCACTCAGCTTTACTTCTTGTTTGCTCACTTATTTTCTGCTCCCTTCCCTCCACCTACCTAGACACTAGAACATAAGCACAATGAGGAAAATGATTTCATTTGTTTACTTTTACATCCAGCACCAGAAACATAAGTGCTCAGTATACAATTATTAAGTTAGTGGGTAAATAATTTAAAAAATCTCCCCAAATAGGGTTGTTTGAATTCTTAAGAAACATAATGGGGTTCAGATTCTATTAGTGATTTTGTCACCTCAAGCCCCTCTCCAGGGGTATGGTTCTATGATTAAGATAGCTCTCTTTCCCACATATCTAATCGTATCCAAATTTGACGGTGACACAAAGATACTGGAAAATGTCTAATGGACTAGAGTAGCGCACACCGAGATCTAGATAAGGATAGGGAAACAATGCTTCTAAAAATATGCCCCTCCCTGCCCAGGAAGGAAAGTTGTATGCATTGGGAAGGCAGCTTCCACATTAAGGCTGCAGCCAGAGGGCAGCACTCATTTCAGACACCATTCCTACCCTCTCACCCTGGAGCTGAGGGTGTGGCATGGGAAGCTGCTTTTGTGTGTTCATTAGAACAGCTGGAATGCACAGCACGAAGCCTGGGCTGTCTGTGCTACGGCACATCAAGGCAGAGGCTGCTGTGC
The DNA here is from genome assembly GCF_964237555.1 of Oryctolagus cuniculus. Lineage (NCBI taxonomy): Eukaryota > Metazoa > Chordata > Mammalia > Lagomorpha > Leporidae > Oryctolagus > Oryctolagus cuniculus. The sequence continues at coordinate 52,626,384 of NC_091432.1, read as the reverse complement.
ATCCTCAGCAGTCCCCTTTCTTCTATAGCAGGGTTAGCATTTTCTCTTTTCTGAGAAAGACCTGCTAGTAAATATTTTTGATTCTTAGGTCCATATAATATGTAAACAAATGGGCATAGCTATGTTCCAATAGAACCTTATTTACAAAAACAAGTGCTTGTGAATCTAGTCCCCAGGTTTAGTTTGCCAACCCCTTAATGCAGTAGTGAAATTCTGAGCTGAGTACATGGCTCCTTCGCTAAATGCTATTTCCTAGCCTGACTTGTAGTTCTCTGTAGCTTTGTGACTAAATTTGGTTATTATGAAAAATGCTTTTGTATACATGGTGTAGCCTGGTCATATGGTACCTCTATGTTTATTCTTTGAGGAATTGCCCAACTGTTTGTCCAGGCAGTTCCATCACTTTACATTCTCAGTAGCAGTGGGAGGGTTCCAGTTTCTCTACATCCTCACTAAGACTCATTTACATCTGTTGCTTTCATTTTAGTCTTTTGGATAAGTTATATTTTTCTATATGCCATTTTAATCTAAGCTTCCAAAAATACTGGCATAAGGACATTAATACTATCATATTTTAAAAAGATTTATTTATTTGAAAGGCAGAGTTACAGAGAGGCAGAGGCAGAGGCAGAGGCAGAGAGAGAGAGAGAGAGAGAGAGAGAGAGAGAGAGAGGTCTTCCATCTGCTGGTTCACTCCCCAGATGGCCACAATGGCCAGAGCTGCACCAATCGAAGTCAGGAGCCAGGAGCTTCCTCCAGGTCTCCCACACAAGTGCAGGGGCCCAAGGACTTGGCAATCCACCACTGCCTTTCCAGGTCATAGCAGAGAGCTGGATCAGAAGCGGAGCAGACAGGTCATGAACCAGTGCCCATATGGGATGCTCGCACTGTGGGCAGAGACATAGCCTACTATGCCACAGTGCTGGCCCCAATACTATCTATCATCTTTTGACCTCTTGAATGTGTGGTATTGTTTTATTTCCTGAGATGGGTAATTTGTGCCTTTTCTCCCTTTTTAAAAATTGACAACAATCTGGACCAGCTTTCTGGCATAGCAGGTAAAGCTGCTGCCTATGACACTGGCACCCCATATGGGTGATGGTTTGTGTCCTGGCTGCTCCACTTCCAATCCAGCTCCCTGCTAATGGCCTGGGGAAAACAGCAGAAAATGGTCCAATATTTGGGAGCCTGCCACCCACATGGGAGACATGGTTGAAGCTCCTGGCTTCAGCCTGGCCCAAAGATGGCCATTATGAATATCTGGGGAATGGACCAGTGGAAGGAAGACCTCCCTTTCTCCCTCCCTCAAACTCTTTCAAAACAAATAAGTAATTTAAAAAATTTTAAAAATTCATAACTATCCACAGAGATTTTGTATTATGTCGCAAAGAAATAACAGTTCCCTTGCTGATTCTCCATACTGTAGGTTTATTTCTCATTTCATCAATTTTTGCTCTTTCTTAATTGGATTTCATTTACTGTTATCTTTTCTAACTTCTCATGGTGGGTAGTTAGCTCATGCCTGTTTAGCCTTTCTTTATTCTTTTTTTTTTTTTTAACAGGCAGAGTGGACAGTGAGAGAGAGAGAGAGAGAAAGGTCTTCCTTTTGCCGTTGGTTCACCCTCCAATAGCCGCTGTGGCTGGCGCGCTGTGGCCGGCGCATCACGCTGATCCGAAGGCAGGAGCCAGGTGCTTCTCCTGGTCTCCCATGGGGTGCAGGGCCCAAGCACTTGGGCCATCCTCCACTGCACTCCCTGGCCATAGCAGAGAGCTGGCCTGGAAGAGGGGTAACCTGGACAGAATCCGGTGCCCTGACTGGGACTAGAACTTGGTGTGCCGGCACTGCTAGGTGGAGGATTAGCCTATTGAGCCGCAGCGCCAGCCTAGCCTTTCTTTATTCTAAAAGATATATCTAAGGCTACATACTTCCCTCTAAAAATGGTTTTAGATTAATCTCATCATTTTGATATAAAATACTCATTTTAATTGTCATTCAAATAAAATTTTTTGGTCAAAATTAGTATAAAAATATGCAAGTATACAAAAAAGAAACAGACTGGCACCATGGCTCACTAGGCTAATCCTCTGCCTGCGGCGCCAGCACCCTGGCTTCTAGTCCTGGTCAGGGCACCGGATTCTGTCCCGGTTGCCCCTCTTCCAGGCCAGTTCTCTGCTGTGGCCAGGGAGTGCAGTGGAGGATGGCCCAAGTGCTTGGGCCCTGCACCCCATGGGAGACCAGGAGGAAGCACCTGGCTCCTGGCTTCGGATTGGCGAAGTGCACCTGCTGGCCATAGTGGCCATTTGGGGGGTGAGCCAATGGAAGAAAGACCTTTCTCTCTCTCTCTCTCTCTGTCTAACTCTGCCTGTCAAAAACAAACAAAAAAGAAACAGAAAACAGTATAACGAACTCTTATTTACCCATCATCCAGTTTCAACAGCTTTCAACATGTGGCTAATCCTTTAGCTTTTATCCTTCTCCTTAATACTTGTGGGTGCCTGGGATATTTGCAAGCAAACTCTCCATATCACAATTATTTTATCAGTAAATTCTTTCATAAATTCAAAATGCTTTCTAAATCCTAATGTGAGAAAGACACTCAACTAGAGCAAAAAGAGCAAACTGGAAAAGCCAAAGTTAGAATAAAAAGATAGAGGGAGTCAGATCATGTGGGCCTTGGAGACAGAATTTTCAACAATTTTAAGATCAACGGGAACACAACCAGTTTGTGATTCTTAAAGAGCCTTGTGGCTACAGTGTAGAAAGGAAAGAAGTTCTAATGGGAGTAGGAGTATATGTAGGTAAGCCGGTCCATAGGAATGTGAGATTGAAGAATGGGGTATAACTATACTAACCCCAATTCCAATAGCTTCCAAATGTCCTTATATAACTGAAGAAGTACCATTCATACAGTGTGTCTCCTCTCCCTATTCTAAGAGAAACTAACCCATCCACAGTCCCATTGAAGGATTGTTCCATAATAATACTACATAATAATACTACTAGTAATAATAATTACCATTTATTGAGTGCTTACAATGTGCCAAGCATTATTATAAATGCTTTATACATATTAATTCACTTGATTCTCACAATAAACTTATAAAATAGGCACATTTATTATCTCCAGAATACAGGTAGAAAAATGAAAGTCCAGATGGAATACCATGGACATGTGTTTTAGTCTATGCAGTCTGGTTTCAGAGCCCATACTTTTTTTTTTTTAAGCTTTTTTTAAAATTTATTTATTTGAGAGGTAGAGTTACAGACAGAGAGGGAAAGACAGAAATGTCTTTCATTCACTGGTTCTCTTCCCAAATGGCTGCAACAGCCAGAGCTGGGCTAATCCAAAGCCAGGAGCCAGGAGCTTCTTCCAGGTCTCCCACGCAGGTGTAGGGCCCAAGCACTTGGGCCATCTTCCACTGCTTTCCCAGGCCAAAGCAGGGAGCTGGATCAGAAGAGGAACAGCTGGGATTAGAACTGGTGCCCATAAGGGATGCCATTGCCACAGGAGGAAGATTAACCTATTATACCACAGTGCCAGCCCCTCAGAGCCCATACTTTTTAAAAAGATTTATTTATTTATTTGAAAGGCAGGATCACACACACACACACACACAAAGAGAGAGAGAGAGAGAGAGAGAGAGAGATCTATCCACTGGTTCACTCCTCAAATGCCTGCACAAACCAGGGCTAGTCTAGGCTGAAGCCAAGTCTCTAGAACTCCACCTAGGTCTCCCATGTGAGTGTGTGAGTGGCAGGGACCTTAGTATTTGAGCCATCCCCTGCCTTCCCAGGAGCATTAGCAGGAAGCTAGATCAGAAGTGGAAAAGTTGGGACTCACACTGGCACTCCAATATAGGATGCAGGCATCCCCAGTGGTGGCTTAATGCACTATGTCACAATGCTCACTCTTTTACAGCCTATAATCTTAACTACTAAAATATCCCTCTTTTGGTATGTCTTTCTTTTGCTATCTTGTCACTGTCTTTGAATCTGGATCCTAGCCATGGATGCTATCTAACTCATAGAATGCTTACAATCTGACATTAACATGACAGGCTACTATGAAAATAGGAGTTAAGATAATCAGATTTCCATACCCATAAGTTTGAACAAAAAATACTGAGAGATACAGGCTTATTGTCAGTGGAAGCTAAAGCAGAAACATTTTGATACAATCAGAATCTGTAAAAGCCTTGATAGGCCATATGTTAAAAAAACAAACAAACAAACCATGAATTAGCCAAGTTATGAAACACACAAAGTGGGGGGTGCTGTGGAGCAGCGAGTTAACGCCCTGGCCTGAGGCACTGGCATCCCATATGGGCACCGGCTCTAGTCCCAGCTGCTCCTCTTCCGATCCAGCTCTCTGCTATAGCCTGGGAAAGCAGTAGAAGATGGCTCAGGTCCTTGGGCCCCTGCACCTGCGTAGAAGACCCGGAAGAAGCTCCTGGCTCCTGGCTTTGGATCAGCGCAGTTCCAGCCGTTGAGGCCATCCGGGGAGTGAACCATTGGATGGAAGACCTCTCTCTCTGTCTCTACCTCTTTCTGTAACTCTGACTTTCAAATAAATAAATAAATCTTTTTTTAAAAAAAGAAAGAAACACACAAAGAACACAATGAGAAGGAAATTGGTGGTAAGAAACAGGAGCATGGAGAGAAGTGCTGACTCCTATTGTTGTCAGCATAATAAAGTGGAGATAAGAGACTCCTGATGCTAGGCCTGCAAGATAGTCTTGGATCTAGTTTCTGTTCCTGTGAAACTCAGCTCCACTAGAGAATCTGTTCTTCCAGTAGCTTAATGGTTTGTATGTTCCTAGATTCCCAAAGCACATGGAGGCTTTATATAAACTTTGCCAGTCAAGATCCAGCTATAATTGAATACAATAATTGATTCCACAGGTGTAGAAGCATTGTAAAGCCAAATAGGATGTGGCAAGTCAACTCAGAGATTAGTAATAGCAGTGATCTACTATCATGTCTAGAGTCAGATGAACAAGGAAGGAACTGCTGTTAGAAGAGTCTCAAATGTTGTCCAGAGGGAGCTGGCACCATAGAGAAAGAAGCCACCCCATCAGGAACATTGCCCGAGGTACAAGGAGACAAGGAGAAATGATCAAGTCTCCTCCCTCACCTTCTGAATTGCAATTTTCTTCTTATGCCTGCTATTGGCTGTCCCCTCCTGGAAGACAGCTGGCGCAGGAACCTCAGACATGGAGCTGCCTACAATGCAAATACAGGAACAGATCTTAAAGCAAGCAGCTGAAGACTTCCATGAGTTGAGGTAAACTGAATGCAATTTACAAACTTTGATTATCCAGATGTTTTCCTCTCAGAGCTGAGTTACTCTGGGCACCATCTGGAGGCACAAGATCTGACCCACACGTAGGAAAACAGCAGCTGGTCTGGGTTGACACCATACTACATAGCCAAGGAATACAAACATCTGAAACTCCTAGGAAGGTAGGCCAGGGGAGGCCACTGGGATGTCATTTAATGGTTTAGTTACTGCCTCCATTCTACATTTCTCATCTTCACCTTTGAGGATGATTGTCATATAGACCAAAGGACCCAAATATCTGGAAAGTCATCTTCTTTTGGTAGTCTTCCAGAATTAGATCTAATTTTCTGAACCTTAAAGATCTATCTTTCTGGGCCGGCGCCACGGCTAAATAGGCTAATCCTCCACCTATCTGCGCCGGCACACCGGGTTCTAGTCCCGGTCGGGGCGCCGGATTCTGTCCCGGTTGCTCCTCTTCCAGGCCAGCTCTCTGCTGTGGCCAGGGAGTGCAGTGGAGGATGGCCCAAGTGCTTGGGCCCTGCACCCCATGGGAGACCAGGAGAAGCACCTGGCTCCTGGGTTCGGATCAGCACGATGCGCCAGCCGCAGCGTGCCGGCCGCGGTGGCCATTGGAGGGTGAACCAACGGCAAAAGCTTTCTCTCTGTCTCTCTCTCTCACTATCCACTCTGTGTGTAAAAAAAATAAAAAATAAAAAATAAATATATATATATATCTTTCTGAAAACGTGAGCCCCTCTGAGCTGGTCTGCTAAATTAGGCTGTATGGGAATGGCCATTGGGTCATTTTACAGTTCCAGGAAGGACTAATGTCTCAGAAAAACCGCTGCTCAGATGTTTCATTTTTCTAAAGAGCACGGTACTAGCATTTCCAGTGAGAGTGATTAAAGAACCGGATAAATGTCCACATAGACTTACATGTGTAATGTCCCAGAGGGGATACGACTTTGGTTTGAAGTAGGAATTGGCTTTCACTTCTTCACATGGCAATCAACGTTTCCTCAGCAGCTACTGCCCGTGACACATTGAGAAGACGGCAGTGAAGGTGACGAACAGTTTTATCCTTCGTGGTGTTCACAGGGATTCAGGCTCTGAAAGCACAGCCACAGTCCCGTCGGAAAAGATTGTTCCACACTCAGCTCTCAGGACACAATGTCAGTACTTATGGGTTCTCATCAAAGACAATTAAGGACAAGCTGGAAATACATTCAGTGGCTGTGTTTGAGCTGCCTGGAATGTAGTTCATGGCAAGTCCTATTTGTGCTGTCTTAACCGTTCTTAGCCTTATTCCACGTATTTGATAGTAAATGCATTTCCACGAAGAACTGAACAGATGACATTACAGCTCATGATTTTTAAATAAATAAATATGTTAGATTTAAATGTAGAATTTTTTTCTTTTTCTTATTTATGGAATCAGAAAATGAGTCCCCTCTTTAATGGTGCTAAAAACAAACAAACAAACAAACAAACAAAAAAAAAAAAAAAAACAAAAAAAAACAAGAAACTTGGTATTTCAACCTGGGAAAGGACAGAAACCTTTAAAATGGAGAATGGAGTCTCCTAATCCTTTATTCAGGCACAGTGCCGCCATTTCCTTACTTCAAAACATTTGCCAATTTTGTGAGCTTTTTTAGCTGATTCACTGGGTCAAGATATCATTCTGCTCTCATTTTTCCAATAAGTGATGAATCCTCCCTGTGCTTTCTGACACTCACAATAAAGTAGATAAGAGCAGGGCCAGTATTGTGGTGCAGCGGGCTAAGCCACTGCTTGAACACAGGGAGCCCCTATTGGAGTGCCAGTTTGAGACCCAGTTGCTCTGTTTCCAATTCAGCTTCCTGCTAATGCATCTGGGAAGACAGCAGAAGAGTACTTGGACCCTGACCACCCAAATAGGAAACCCGGATGAAGTTCTGGGCTCCTAGCAGCCTTGCCCAATTCTGACTACTGTAGTCATTTAGGAAGTAAACCAACAGATCTCTCTCTCTCTGTGTTTCTCTCTCTCTCTTTCACATAAATAAATAAATAAATAAATAAATCTTTTTTTAGGAAAAAAAAAAGAGGACAAGAGTTTCCCATGATTCTTCAGGCTATCCTATAAGACTGTTATTGTGCAGCATCTATGTACTTAGATTTGGGTTGGTTCCAATTTTGCCTAGTATGTATCTTGCTGATATAAAGATCCTTATCTGAGTGTCCTTGTGTCAGCTATACAGGACCTCTGGTGTGTATTGCATGGTAGGGAGAGATCTATGAGGCCTTTGAGGAAGTCTACGAAATCCTCCCTTTTCCAACCACATATCTGTGAGAAACCAGACATTCTTCATACATTTTAACCAAATCAACATTTCACAGTTAATTTAATGCAGAATCAGAAAAGAAACTAGCTGTCTTCTATCGAGCCAAACATTAAAGAGATTCATAAAAATGCAAAAGAAAAGGCTGGTGCTGAGGCGTAATAGGCTAAGCCTCTGCCTGCAGCACCAGCATCCTATATGGATATTAGTTCGAGTTCTGGCTGCTCCTCTTCTGATCCAGCTCTCTGCTATGGCCGGGCAAAGCAGAAGGTGGCCCAAGTGCTTGGGCCCCTGCACCCTTGTGGGAGACCCAGAAGAAGCTCCTGACTCCTGCTTGCGGATCAGCCCGGTTTCAGTCATTGTGGCTATTTGGGAAGATAAGCAGCAGATGGAAGACCTTTCTCTCCTTCTCCCTCTCTGTAACTGTATCTCTAAAATAAATAAAATCTTTTAAAAAATGCAAAACAATGACACTTCTATTTTGTATTAAAATATGGTTATCCATAAAAATATATTATTTCTGCTAACAAATAATATGATTACTGTTGTTAACTTTAAGTGAATTAAAGCAAATATTCTTAAAATGTCTCAGTTGTAATTCCTAATATAGGAAATATTGATAGACACAACCTTCATAAGACACAAAAGCTCTTTGGCTTTTTTGAGAACATAATAGGATCCTGATACCAAAGAATCTGAGAACTGCTCCTCTCAGGACCATACCTAGGGATGGAATGAAATGGATGGGTCATAGAGTATTTATCTTAGTCTGGTTCCTGATGGTATAACAAAATACCTGAGCCTGGGTAATTTATAAGGAGAGAAATGTGTTTCAGCTCATAATCCTGGAGGCTGGGAAGTCTCAGAGCATGGCATCAGTGAGGGTTTGTGCCGCTTCAACTCAGGTGGAAAATGCAAGTTCAAGTGTGTACTTGCAGAAGAGAGAAAACAGGAGGGCCAGCTTTATAACCTGCACTTTTTGATAACTAACCCAGTCCCAAGAGAGTGAGAACTCACTCTTTCCAGAAAAATATTAATCCCTTTTAACAACCTAACCACCTCTTAAAGGTCTGTCTTTCCAATATCACCACAATGTTAGTTAAATTTTAGCATGAGCTTTGGTGGAGATGAATCATATACAAACATATTCATTATACTGGATTTTAGTAGATAATGTCACATGTTTTCCAAAGTAGTTATGGCAATGTACACTTCCACCAGCAATGGTGTGCTCTAGAAGCACTTTTAACTTGGCATTTTCTGCAATTTCTGCTTTTTATTTTATGTGTAGAAAATTTCATACTATTGCAATGGAAGCCGAAGGATTTTCTTTGAGGGGTATGAGGTGTAGCAGTCCAAGTTCCATCATTTAGTAGCAGGGTGGTCTTGGACAAACTATTTAACCACTCTTTATCTCAGTTTTCTCATAGGATTGTCTTAATGATTACATGCAAACATATATGTAAAGCACTTGTCTGGTACCTAGTAATTACCATGTATGATAGTATCTAACAAACATTGACTATGATCGTGGTCAATCTCATTTTTATGACAGATATAATTGTAGCTGGGGTCTGATTAGTCCTGGGATTATAAAGGTGCTGGTAAGTATAATGAGTGTTGTACAAGGCTTTACCTTACTTTGGTGAGGGGTGTCTTAGAATATGTGAACTTATAGAAAGTGAAAAATCAGATTTCCTCTGAGTAGGAGTGGAAAGTATGGATGAGCATTTTTATTTAAGTGAAATGCAAGCTCGGATAGTGTTTTCATTCACATAAAATGAGGAATAAATTTAATTCAGATCCACAAAAGGCCCATTTAATTTCCATATGATCCAAGAAAGATAGATTAATAGATTAATAACAAGCTAACATTATTAAGTGCTTAAAATATGCTACACACTATTCTCAGAAACTTGCATTGGTTTTCTTATTTCACTGCATAACAATTCTACTTACTGGGTACTTTTCTCAATCCATTTTACTGAAGCATGGAGAAGTACTTTTTCCAAGCCTACTTATTTGCTAAGTTAGGCAGCTTAGCTTTAAGCCAAAGCAATCTCATTCAATAGTTCCCATTTTAATAATCCCTGGTGCAGCCTCCCTTGAACACATAGTTCCCCAAAACATACGTGGGTACATGGGAGAGGCTCATATATTTTAATTATGTCAATGAACGTTTGAGACTGCAGTTTTGTTGATACATGACTGTATCAATAAAAATTACTTAGCTGGTGATTCTAGAGCAATTTTCCTGAAATATTGTGGGACAAAGGGAATAATCCTAGGCAGTTGTATATAACTAAACAAAAGACAGAGAATAAAACTGTACGTGATCAAAATGAATTTGTTTGTCCCACATCTTGGAGACACATCACTCCTGAGGATTTTACATTACTGAGTTGATCTCTTCCACTCCTTTCTAACTCTTAAATTCTTTGGTTATTGTTACTGCCTTTCCATTTACAAGCCTTTCTCTGCAACTCAGCGAGGTAAGATGGGTATTCTTTTACAAATCATCATTTGCCTAAATCATACAACTAGAAAGTGACAGAATCAAAACCAGCCTAGATTATTGTCCTCAGGTCATGTACTCTTTCAATTTTGTCACAGTTGACCTTCTAAAATAGAACCCAAGGAGTGGATTTTTGGCACAGCGGTTAAGATGCTGCTTGGGATGCTGCATTCCACATCAGTGCCTGGGTTCAAGTACTTGCTTTGCTTCCAATTGTAGCTTCCGGCTAATGAATACCCTGGGAAGCAGCAGATGACAGTTCAAATACGTGGGTCCTTGTAATCCATGTAAGAAAACAAGTCTGAGTTCTAGGGTCCTGATTTTGACCTGGCCCAGCCCTGGCTGTTGCGGGCATTTGGGGAAGGAATCTGCAGCTGGAAGATCCCTCGCTTTCTTTCCTCTTTTTTTCTTTTTTTTTTTTTTTTTTAAGATTTATTTATTTATTTGAAAGTCAGAGTTACACAGAGAGAGAAGGAGGGGCACAGGCAGAGGCAGAGAGAGGTCTTCCATGTGCTGGTTCACTCCCTAATTGGCCTCAACGGCCAGAGCTGCACCTATCTGAAGCCAACAGCCAGGAGCTTCTTCTGGGTCTCCCACACAGGTGCAGGGGCCCCTGGGCTTGGGCCATCTTCTACTGCTTTCCCAGGCCATAGCAGAGAACTGGATCGGAAGTGGAGCAGCCAGGACTCGAACTGGCACCCATATGGGATGCCAGGACTGGAGGCGGCACTTTACCTGCTACACCACAGCGCTGGCCCTTGTTTTTCCTTTTCTATCTCTCTGCCTTTCAAATGAAAATAAATAATAATTTAAAAAACAACTCCCCAATTTCCTTTCTCTCAATTTCCCTTTTTGTTTGCTAACATCTTCCCCTGTCACAGTCTACTGCACTGAATAATTACATGCTGCAGCAAAAGTATTTCCATACCATCCATGTCTGTCCTATCAGATCTTGATGACTCAATCAAGTGTTTCATGAAAGATTATTGCTTGCTGATAAAAGATGTTTGGAAATGTTTTTCTAATGAACTATTAATATGACTAAATAATCGACTCAAGGCATCCTTCTAAAATTCTGAGATTCACCTGGCTTTCATTTGGCAAATTAAAACAGAAATTGGTCTAATATGTTTTCCTTACTTCCTTCTATCCCTTCCTCCTCTAAGGCAAGAATAAAAATCAAAGCTTTTTATCAACACAGTGACACAGACAAGTTCAGAATTATATTTAGAGTTAAACATTATTTAAATCTTGGACTTTCAACCTATTTTTGTCATCCTTCCATGGAAAAATAAAAGGATACATCAAAAAGTTAATGAGGGGCTGGCGCTGTGGCGCAATGGGTTAAAGCCCCGGCCTACAGTGCAGGAATCCCATATGGGCATTGGTTCAAGTCCTGGCTGCTCCACTTCTGATCCAGCTCTCTGCTATGGCTTGGGAATACTATAGAAGATGGCCTAAGTACCTGGATCCCTGCACCTATGTGGGAGACCTGGAAGAAGCTCATGGCTCCTGTCTTTGGATCAGCCCAGCTCCAGCCATTGTGGCCATTTGGGGAGTGAACCAGTGGATGGAAGACCTCTCTCTTTCTCTCTCTGCTGCTTCCTCTCTATAACTCTGCCTTTCAAATAAATAAATACATCTTTAAAAATAACTAAATAAATGTGTTGGGCCACAGGCCCCAGTGCCCATCTGAAATCTTGCAATGGACAAAAAAAAAAAAAAAAAAAAAAAAAAAAAAAAAAAAACCTAGAAAAAAGTTAATGAGAAAAATGCACATTGTCTTTTAACTCTATTCTCCCACATATGTTTGAAATATCCTCTTATATTTAAGATAAAGCTAAAATCCCTTTTGCTTGCTATCAACAACATCAACAATCTGGATCTCTCTCCTTCTATGGTAAGACATTATTTTCATTTCTGACCTTCCAAACTTTTTCTCTGCATTTATTGGAAACAGTTTGTTTGGATTGTATGTAAATAATGTTCTGAAACTTCCTTTTTTTTTTTTGACAGGCAGAGTGGACAGTGAGAGAGAGAGAGAGACAGAGAGAAAGGTCTTCCTTTTGCCGTTGGTTCACTCTCCAATGGCTGCCACGGCTGGCACGCTGCGGCCGGCATACCGCGCTGATCCGATGGCAGGAGCCACGTGCTTCTCCTGGTTTCCCATGGGGTGCAGGGCCCAAGCACCTGGGCCATCCTCCACTGCACTCCCGGGACACAGCAGAGAGCTGGCCTGGAAGGGGGGCAACCGAGACAGAATCCAGCCCCCCAACCGGGACTAGAACCCGGTGTGCCGGCGCCGCAAGGTGGAGGATTAGCCTAGTGAGCCGCGGCACCGGCCTGAAACTTCCTTTTTTCTACCAGCATTGTCTTAGAGATCAACATTATTCATTTTAATGATTACATAGCATGTTGTGATATGGCTCTACCAAAATTTATTTCTCCACGCTCCTTAGCCTATTTCTTGTGCTAGCATTTACAAACAATGCTTCAACAAACATCCTCGGGCATGTTTCCTGGCACACCTGCATTGCTATCCCTTTGGAGTAAACATGGACTAACAGAATTGCTGGGTCGCAAGGTGTGTATGTTTTAAATTTTTAATACTTTATTGCCAAATTACCTTAGAAAATGATTGTGACTTAAACTAGTATGAGGGGTTGTATGAGATGATCTCTTTTTCTAATCCTTAGCTACCCTTGATAATTTCAAACTCAAGTTTTTCAGATCTACTAAACTAATTCCTATCTCATTGATATAATTTGTATTTTTCTATTTCAAGTAAGATTCAGTCTCTTCCCATATCTTTATGGGATGTTTATATTTCTTATATGAGTTGCCTGTTTATATCATTTACCCTTTTTCTAGGAAGTTGGTCTTTTTCTTATCATTAATGTCTTTTTACTGAGAAGTTCCCCATGTTGATGAAGTCAATTTATGACTTGATTTTTTGTATTGAGGTAAAATTCATGTAACTGAAAACTATTTTAATCATTTAAAAGTACACAATTCAGTGATGTGAGTTCATTTACAGTATAGTACAACCATCATCACTATCTAATTCCAGAATAATTTCATCACCCTAGTAAGAAACTATTTAGGCATTCACTCCATATCCAAATCCTACCCCAGCCCCTGGCAGCCACTAATGAGCTTGTGTCTCTATGGATATCCTTATGCTGGACTTTCCCTATAAATGAGATCAGACAATATAGTACCTTTTGTATCTGTTTTCTTTAAGGCTAGTCCTTTCAGTAGTTCATTCCTTTTTTTTTTTTTTTTTTAAGATTCATTTATTTATTTGAAAGTCAGAGTTACACAGAGAGAGAAGGAGTGGCAGAAAGAGATAGAGAGGTCTTCACTCCCCAATTGGCCACAATAGCTGGAGCTAAGCTGATCCAAAGCCAGGAGCCAGGAGCTTCCTTCAGGTCTTCCCATGCAGGTGCAGGGCCCAAGGACTTGGACCATCTTCTACTGCTTTCTCAGGCCATAGCAAAGAGCTGGATCAGAAGTGGAGCAGCTGGGACTCGAACTGACAACCATATGGGATGCCAGCACTGCAGGTGGCAGCTTTACCTGCTATGCCACAGCACAGGCCCCCAGTTCATTCCTTTTTATTGCTAAATAATATTCCATTACATGGATATCCACATTTTGTTTGCTTATTTATCTTAATGAGCATTCAGGCTGTCTCTACTTCTTGGTTGTTATGAACAATGCTGCTTTGAACATTCTTACACAAGTTTTGTGTGAACAACTTGTTTCTAATTCTCCTGTACACATACTTAGGAGTAGAGTCTGAGTCTTATGGTAGTACATTTTGAAGTTTGGAATTGGGAGTCCTTCAACTTTGTTCTTCATCTTCAAGATTTTTTAGGATATTCTAGGTCCTTTGTTAGTCTATATAAATGTGGGGATCAGTTTTTCCATTTCTGAAAAAGAGGCAGTTGAAATTGTGCTAGGAATTTAACACATAAGCTAATTTAGGGACTATTGCCTACTTAACAATATTAGGCCTTCCAATCCACAAATACAGAATGTCTTTCCATTTATTTGGATTTTTTTGAATTTGAATTCAGCAATTTTTATAGCTTTTAATGGCTTATACATCTTGAGTTACATTTATCTCTTTTATTGTTGATGATATTCTAAATAGAATTGCTTGCTTAATTTCATTTTCAGATTGACCATGCTGGAATATAAATACTATTTATTTTAATATTCTTATCATGTGTCCTACAACTTTGCTGAATTCATTCATTAACTCTTAAAAGTTTTTTGAAGATTTTTTAGGATTTTTTTAAATATACAAAATCACATTCTAAATGAACAGTTTCACATCTTCCTTTCCAATCTAGATGGCTTTATTTCTTTTCTTTGCCTAATTGCCCTGATTATAATGTTGAATACAAGATTGAATAGAGGCGGTAAGAGTGGGGGCCAGCGTGTGGCACAGTGAGTTAGGCCATCACCTGTAATGCTGGCATCCCATAGGAGCAACGGTTTGAGTCCCAGTTGCTCCACATCTGATCCAACTCCCTGATTTTGTGCCTGGGAAAGCGCATGGATCCCTGACACTCATGTGGGAGACCTAGATGGAGTTTCTGGCTCCTGGGTTCAGCTTGGCCCAGCCCCAGCTGTTGCAGCTATTTGGGGAGTGAACCTGCAGACAGAAAAATCTCTCTCTCCCTCTCTCTCTCTCTCTCTCTCTCTCCCCCTCTCTCTGTTACTTTGCTTTTCAAACAAATAAACAAATCTTTAAAAAAAAAAAATGTGGTCAGAGTGTCTTATTCTAGATCTTAGGGAGAAACTTTCAGGTACAATGCTAGTTTTGGGTGTTTTACAGATGGTCTTACGACAATGAAGTAGTTTTCTTCTGTTTCTAGTTTGTAGACTGTTTTGATTTTTATCATAAAATAATGTTGGATTTTGTCAAATGCTTTTTCTGTATCAATTGAAATAAGTGTGTGATTTTTTCCCCTTCATTCTAATAATACAGTCTATGACATTGACTGGTTTTTATATATTGATTCACAATTACATTCCTGGAAGAAATCTCACTTAGTTGTGTCATGTAACCCTTTTAATATGTTAGCAGATTTGGTCTGCTGGTATTTTGTGTAGGAATTTTGCATCCATATTTGTAGGTTATAATGGTCTATAGTGTTCTTTTGTTGTGATTTCTTCATCTGGTTTTGGTATCATTGTTATATCAACTTCATAGCTTTATTAGTTTGGAGGTGTTATTTCTTCCCCTCTTTTTAAGATTTTGAGAAGAATTGTTGTTAATCCTTCCTTAAATATTTAATAAAATTTACCAGTGATGGGTTTCCTTTTTGGAAGTTTTAAAATAACTAATTCAATCTCCTAACTTATTATAGATATATTCAGATTTTCTATTTTTCCTTCAGGCAGTATTAATAGTTCATGTGTTTCTAGGAAATGTACCCATTTTGTTGAAATTATATAATTTATTGGTTTACAGTTGTTCATGGTTTTCTCTTATAAACCTTACAAACCTTTTAAATTATGTAAGCTTGGTAATAATATCTTCATTTTCATTCCTAGTTTCACTAATTTTTTGATTAATTTTATAATTAATTTTATAATTCGAGTTTTCTCTCTTTTTACTTGGACACGCTAGCTACACTTTTGTCAGTTTTGTTGATCTTTTCAAACGACCAATTTTTGGCTTCATTGAGTCTTTCTATTGTTTTTTCTATTCTTAGTTCATCTGCTTCAGCTTTAATCTTTATTGCTTGCTTCCTTCTAGTTGCTTTCAGTTTGCTTTTCTCATTTCTACTTGTTAAGATGGACATTTGGGATATGAATTCCAGATCTTTCTTCTCAGATGTAGGTTTTTACATCTATAAAATTCCCTCGGAACACTGCTTTGGCTGCATCTCATAAGGTTTTTTGTTTGTTTGTTTGTTTGTTTTGACAGGCAGAGTTAGACAGTGAGAGAGAGAGAAAGAGACAGAGAGAAAGGTCTTCCTTTTCCAGTGATTCACCCCCCAAATGGCCGCTACGTCTGGTGCACTGCGGCCGGCACACTGCGCCGATCCGAAGCCAGGAGCCAGGTGCTTCCTCCTGGTTCCCCATGCGGTGCAGGGCCCAAGGACTTGGGCCACCCTCCACTGCCTTCCTGGGCCACAGCAGAGAGCTGGACTTGAAGAGGAGCAACAGGGACAGAATCCAGTGCCCCAACCGGAACTAGAACCCGGGGTGCTGGCGCCACAGGCGGAGGATTAGCCAAGTGAGCCAAGGCGCCAGCCGCATCTCATAAGTTTTGATGTGTTTTTTTTTTTTCACCTCACAGTATTGCTAATTTCTTTTAAGTTTCTTCTTTAACTCATTGGTTGTTTGAGAGTGTGTCATTTAATTTCCACATATATGTGAATTTTCAAGATATCTGTCTTCTTTTTGAGACCTGTCTATTGCAGTCTATTGCCCATTTCTCAAGTGGATTGGTTGTTTTTTGTTGCTGAATTTTTAAAGCTAATATATTCATGATATTAATCCTTCGTCAGATAGGTGGCTTGCAAATACTTTTTCCCATTCTGTTGGATGTCTTTTCATTCTATTGATCTTTCCTTTGCTGTGCAAAAGCTTCTGAGTTTGATACAGTCCCATTTGTTTAGTTTTGCTTTTGTTGCCTGTGTTTTAGGAGTTTTATCCAAGAATAAATGGCCAACAAATATATTAAAAAATGTTCAACATCAGTAGCCATCAGGCAAATGCAAATCAAAACCACAATGAGAATGGCTAAAATCCAAAATCAGAGTGGCAAATGCTGGTGAGAATGTGGAGACATGGGAATACTTATAGATTGTTGATCAGATTATAAGTTAGTGCAGCCACTATGGAAAACAGTGTGGATTTCTTTAAAAACTAGAAATAGACTTGCCATGTAATCCAGCAATCCCACTACTGGGTACATACCCAAAAGACTTGAACACATTGAATCAAAGAGATAGTGCACCATGATGTTTTAGAAAAACTGTTCACACTAGCCAAAATTTGGAATCAACCAAGGTGTCCATAATCAGATGAATGGATAAAGAGAATGTGGCATATATGTATATATACACACAATGTAATACTATTCAGTTATAAAAAAGAATGAAATTCAAAGTGGACACAACAGGAGGACATCATGTTGAATGAAATAAACCAGACCCAGAAAGACAAATATCACATTCTCCCTTATATGTGGGGGCTAAAACTTAAAAAACAAACAAAAAAAGAAAAAAGAATTGTCTATGTGGGTCAGTATTGCTGCAAATAGTTTTATAAAACTTTGCTTTATACTTTTGTCAATTCAATGGTTAACAATGTTATACTACTGGCCAGCGCCCTGGCTCAAAAGGCTAATCCTCCACTTAGCAGCGCCGGCATACCGGGTTCTAGTCCCGGTCAGGGCACCGGATTCTGTCCTGGTTGCTCCTCTTCCAGGCCAGCTCTCTGATGTGCCCCGGGAAGGCAGTGGAGGATGGCCCAAGTGCTTGGGCCCTGCACCCCATGGGAGACCAGGAGAAGCACTTGGCTCCTGGCTTTGGATCAGCGCGGTGCGCCGGCCGCAGCGCGCTGGCCGCGGCGGCCATTGGAGGGTGAACCAACGGCAAAGGAAGACCTTTCTCTCTGTCTCTCTCTCTCACTATCCACTCTGCCTGACCAAAAAAAAAAAAAAAAAGAATGTTATACTACTATAATTTTAATGACCTGTGATTACTTCAAAATTTACTTTATATGAGTGAAATGGTCATTTTTCCATTTGATTATTGGTTATAGCCATTGTCTATATTCCCACTAAACTAGGATCTTTTTGCTTTTTACTTGTTAAACTTCTTATTCTGTGAAATAGTAAGCCTTTTTATTGTGATGTAAATTTAAAATGCTATCTCAAAGACTGAAAAAAATGAAAGGGAGAGGAAGGAGGATGGGAGGGGGAGAAGGAGATCAGAGTGAACAGTAGCTAAAGATGTGACAGTAGAAGCAAAATGTTGGAGCTAGGCAAGGAATAGGCAAGAAGTCAAAGAATGCAGTCTCCAAAAGCCATAAAAGGAAAGGATTTTCTTCCCAGAAGCCTCCTGAAGAATATAGACCTGGTAATATCTTGATTTTAATCTTCTGACCTCCAGATTGGGAAAGGATAAATTTGTTTTATTTTAAGCCACTAATTTGGGGTGATTTGGTACATCATCAATGGGAAGCTAATATAAATTTCTTAACTTGAATTTTTGCCAAAGGAATCCCAATTAAATCCAATGCCAAGTACTGAAAATGTATCTATTTCCTCATAGATTGGAAACACAGAGGTGGCAGAGCATCTGTAACTGAAGCATGATATGAATTATGTTTTAAGATAATCATTCTGGCTGCTATCTTGCCAATAGAATATGTAGGATGGCAGGGATGAAAGATTAGTGAAGAGACTATTAACTAATCCAGGTTAGTGCTATGGTGGCTTGGACCAGGGTAGCATGAATAGTTATAATGAGATAGACAGACTCAAGTTATATCTTACATATTTGAAAAGCAGAGAGGCTCAGAGAGACAGAAAAACAGCCAGAGATTTCTAATCCCCTGACCTACTCCCTAAATGCTTGCAATAGCAAGGACTGGTCCAGGCTGAAGCCAGGAACCAGAACTCAATCCAGGTCTCCCACATGGGTGGCAGGGACCCAGCTGCTTGAGCTATCACCTGCTGCCCTGCAAGGCATGCATGAACAGGAAGCTGGAAAAAAGAACAGAGCCAGGACTGGAACCAGGTACTCCTATGAGGGGTTCAGATGCCCCAAATGGCAACTTAACCATTGCATCAAACACGTGCCCCTCAAGTCATATTTTAAAAGTGGAAGCAATAGGATTTTGTGTAAGAAAAAAAAAGTACAAAAAAAAAAAAAAAAAAAGGAATCCAGATCTTTTGGTGAGCAACTGATAGAATGGAATTACTATTTATTAAAATAAGAAAAAACATAGATTTAAAATTTAGGAGAAGAATGACAATATTGGACATGTAAACTTGAAGAGCTTTACACTCTCCAAGTAAAGTTATCAAGCAGAGGCTGGGAAAATCCTGACTTGGAGTGGAGGTAAGTGTGGGGAGCAACTCGGACTAGACTAAGTTACTGGAATTAAGACTTATTCTATGCATCTGCTCTCCCACAATATGGCGCTGAGAAGGGAGAAACAGCTTCTACACAGCTGCCTCCAGTTCAACCAATAAGCAGCAGGACCTGCTCCTGATTGGAGGAGGGCAGCGTACTCGGCGTGTGGGTAGCAGAGTTGGGATTGGTGAAAGAGGACTATAAAGGAGGAGAGAGACAACATGCACCAGGAACATCTATCTGAAGGAACACCTGAGCAGCCCCCGAGAGAGCCGGCCGGCCGGCGGTGTGCCGCTCCCCCGCGGAAGTGGGGAAGGTGGCAGGGGGCCCGCCCCTCCACGGAGGTGGAGGGACGGCAGCCAACCCGGGAAGAACCAGCAGCAAACCCGGGGAGGGCCGAGCAGACGAAAGAACAGCGCAGGGTCCTGTGTCGTTCCTCCACGAAGAGGGGGAGCGACATAATGGTGCCGTGACTCGGATATGAAGCCTAGGCAGGGTTTAGTGTCGTTCCTCCATGAAGACGGGGAGCGACATAATGGTGCCGTGACTCAGATATGAAGCCTAGGCAGGGTTTAGTGTCGTTCCTCCATGAAGAGGGGGAGCGACAGTAAGGGTCAGGATACAGACAGAAATCATCATAGGATGCTACTTAGAGTGATGTAACCGAGTGAGATAATCTAAGAGGGGAGGGTAAAGAAGACTGAGCATTTGTTGAGGAAGAATTGACAGTGGGGCATCTGAGGATGTGGTCTACAAAGAAGGAAAAGCAGAAGGATGTGATGTCCTGGAAGCCAAAAGAAGAAATAGTAAGAAAGTGAAGAACGAGTAAGTGGCCAACTGTGTCTATCACAGCTGAGGGGCTAATAAGATGAAACAGAAATAACCCCTGGACTTGGAAACATACGGGTTGATAGATGTGCCAAATTTGTTGGGACAAGAGCTGGATCAGAGTGAATTTAAAAGGGAATCAGAGTTGGAAATATAATAGAGATAGTAGCTCCTTGAAGAAAGTTGTAATAATGGGGGACCAAGTAACATTTTCATAGGGATTTGGGGGTCAAGAGTGTTTATTTTTAAGCTTGCACACAGTAAATGATGTGGTTCTGAGCATCTTCTAGTTTTCTGGTCCAATATTGTGTCACTCTGTCATCCACCTAATCCATTCTGTCCCTTGGAGATTTGGTCATAAGCAAAATGCTCTACTTCAATGTGCTCTATGAACTTTTGCCCATTTTCATGAATCAGATCCACATACACCAAGTTGGGCTGGGAGTACAGCAGATCAAATCCTAACTACAGATATGCCTGCTCCTTCTCCTTTAAGATGAATTCATCTTAAAATACTTCTGGTTTCCTTGGCACCTTTACCAGGGTTTCTTAAATTAGAAGAAACCTTGCCTCTCCCCAAACCTAGAGATGAAAACCTCTTCAAGCATACACAAGTTGGAAAACTATTGCCGGTTCTTACTGTCCTCTTTGCTGGTTCTCTTTACTTCTTTTGCTCTGCACCTACTCTAAATACCTACCTCTGGCGTTTCTGACTGTGGAAGACAGTAGGTCAGCTTCTGAGCTTTGATATTCATCATCTGGCTCTTGGGTCTTTGATAGTGAGCAAAAGTGACTACATCCTCCCAGCCTCACAAAGCAGGGAATCAGACAGCAGTCCTGAACCTATGTGAATTACCCTGCGAGAAAGCCACACAGAAATCTTTCTGTTTAGGTGTTCAGCCGAAGATATGATAATGCATAAAAAACTGAGCCAAACCTGCTACTTAAACTTTCAGTATGTAAAAACAAACAAAAATAAAGATGGCATAGTAAGGTCATGTAAGAGTCATTTCTAATGGAACACAAGACACAAACATTTTAAAAAATACAAATTTTTTCTCAAAAGCAGAGCTGAAGTCAGCTAAGGAAGGTACTATTTCAAGTCACAGAGAAAGGTGCCATACACAAATAATATTAAGTAGACAAAAACTAAAAACAAATTTAAAAACCTACAAAAGCGAAAGTCTTGCTGGAGGTAGAGGTAAAAGTAAAGGCATTACAAAGCTTTTGCCAACCTCTGGCTCTTGTCTGTCAACTTGTCATTTGCTCAAATTTAAAACAAAAATAAAAGGCAAAATAATGTCCTGTCAAACATGGTTCTAAGCCAGAGGCACATACTTGGCATTTCAACCCATTTGCTTTTCTCTTCCTACCTGCGTGAGGAAACTCGGAGGATCAAACGAAAGTCTACATTCTCGGTGCCAGAAAACTGGTCACCTCAGCCCTATCTAATGACCAAACACCTCGAAAGCCCTGGTTCTGTTTAGTGAATTCTTTGTTTTCATCTGCTCTGCTCTGGTCTCTGAATACCGGCTCTTCCATCAGGGCAACTTGTGGTAAATACACAGTACTACTCATCAGAAGCAGAAATTCCAGTGAGAAACTTGGCTTGCTTCTTGCACCATTGTCTGTGGAAGGTTAAGGGCCTTCTGTCAGCTCTTAGAACACTGTTTCTGCTCCACAAAGCTCCATGTTGAGTTTGTGACTCACATGTAATGATCATGGATATCCAAGAGAGCCATCAAGATGCTGTCACATTTTCAGTGCCATCCCCGGTCCGTGCTGACCCTGCAACCTCTGTTCTGTACCATGTGATCACCTTGCCCCATATCTTGTTACCACATCTAATCCGAACCAGGTAG
Organism: Oryctolagus cuniculus; assembly: GCF_964237555.1. Lineage (NCBI taxonomy): Eukaryota > Metazoa > Chordata > Mammalia > Lagomorpha > Leporidae > Oryctolagus > Oryctolagus cuniculus. The sequence continues at coordinate 52,604,466 of NC_091432.1, read as the reverse complement.
GGCTGTGACTGAAGAACAACTGGTGCATAGACTGGCACACATCCTACACGGCACGTAGGAGTTTGCTTGCTAAAGACTGAACCTAATAAAAATGTAGATGCAGGACAATTGTTATATAACGGGCAAATACTTCCTGACATCATGTTTTTGGGCGAGGACCCTATTTGTGTTCTGGGAAGTATCATCAAATATATATCAAATTATCTGGCGGAAAACAATGAAAAATACCCAAATACAGTAGATTTATGTTGAAAAAATAAGTGTCTTGGGGCCAGCACTGTGGCGCAATGGGTTAAAGCCCCAGCCTGCAGTGTCGGCATCCCATATGGGCACTGGTTCAAGTCCCAGCTGCTCCTCTTTCAATCCAGCTCTCTCCCATGGCCTGGGAAGGTAGTAGAAGATGGCCCAAGTCCTTGGGTCCCTACACCCACGTGGGAGACCCAGAAGAAGCTCCTGGCTCCTGGCTTCAGAAGCTCAGCTCTGGCCATTGCGGTCATTTGGGGAGTGAACCAGTGGGATGGAAGACCTCTCTCTCTCTGTAACTCTTTCAAAGAAATAAAATAATTCTTTATAAAAAAATAAAATTAAGTGTTCTTTTTAGAAGGGTAATTTGATCTTTTAGCAGAATCATAACTTTAAAAAATATTAAAGACATTTACTCCTAATCTAGAATTAAAATAGCTCATTTAAAAGTCATTGTTTTGAATAAATCAATGTGACTTTGTCCATGTAATAAAAAATGAGAAATGAGCACTGGAGACAAATCACAATTGTCCAAAATAAACCTGACTGGTTGAAAGTCTTTATCTGAAGTCATTAAAATCTGAATTGTCCAAATTTTGGAAAGTGTGCTGCTTATTCTCAGAGGAACCTTCTGGTGAGCGCCTGAGATAAAGCAGGGTAGCCTCACAGATGGGGTTGAAATCAACATGCACGGCTGCTTTGGGCAACCTGGGAAGAGATAGAGTCTCAAGTGTGAAATGAGAGCTCTGTAGGAAAGATACAAGTAGCCTCCACTCCCCAGGCTTGGGAATTTGAGGAATGGGCCATAGACAGGAGAAATTGGCTCAAGGGTACTCTCATTAGAACCAGGCTAGGGGCTGGCACTGTGATGTAGCAGGTAAAACTGCCACCTGCAGTGCCAGCATCCCATATGGACGCTGGTTCTAGTGCTGGCTGCTCCTAATCTAGAATTAAAATAGCTTATACTTAAAAGCCATTGTTTTGAATAAATCAATGTAACTTTGTCCATGTAATAAAAAATGTCCTTGGGCCCCTGCACCCACATGGGAGACCCAGAGGAAGCTCCTGGTTCTTGGCTCCTGGCTTCAGAGTGAACCAGCCGATGGAAGACCTCTCTCTCTCTCTCTCCCTCTCTTCCCTCCTTCCCTCCCTCTCTCTCTTTCTGCCTCTTTGTAACTCTGCTTTTCAAATAAATAAATAACTTTTTAAAACTAAAAAAAAAAAAAAAAAAAAACCAGCTTGGCCTTGGGATGGACTAGGATAAGGCACAGCTTTCCAAACACCATACTGAGGCAGGCCTGGGCCAGCACCCAGGTGAAGCAGGCAAAGCACCTAGGATATAACCTTCGAGTAGGTACAGGGTTGGCACCATAGTCTGAGCACCTTATGAAAGTCTGTGCACTTGTGGCTTGCTTGCTTTGCTCTAAATGTGGCTCTGTGGAACTTTCCAGATGATTGGGGAATAAACTTAGCAAACATGTCTGCATGGCAGAACACTGACAAGATTCATCAAACTGGAGATAAGAGTACAGGCTCAGAAGTCCAAAGGAAAGGTTCTGAGGGCCAAATACGCCATTTTGGCAAATAGATTACTTTGAACTGAAGGTGCTTGAGAAATAGTAGGTACAAGAAGGGTCCTCTGTCATCCTCCTTTCTACCTAAAAGTAGGTTATGAAATTTCCCACAAATAAAAGCTGCCTTCCCTGGACCCAGAAGAGAAAATTCTTATCAAGAGAGACTGTGAATCAATGCTAAAGTAGATCTGTACAAATAAATGTACCAAAATAAACCCTAGCTTCCATTAGTTTCCCCCTGTGTTTCCTAGTCAGTCTGTCACAATTTACCATCCCAAGAAGCTTAAACTCTTTTCTTCTTACCATTTCTCCACAAATTCATCACTGTTTATGAAAAAGTAAAAGTATATAAACTCTTGGTCCTAACTGCTTCTTTCAGATTTCCTTTTTCCTATGAAAGTTTCTATGTGAATGTGAAAATATTAAATAAAATTTTTACATGTATAAAAGTCAAAAATATGGAGAAGAGTCTTTAATTAAGGAACTTATTTTGGGGAATAAATAAGGTTTGCAATCTGTCATACACATGCAAGCTAGGGTGGCCGCTGTTTGTCCAGAGAACAAAGGAAAGGTTGGGGGTTTTATCAGGAGAGAGAAATGTATGCAAATCATTGTGAAAGAAAGTTCATTGGCATTCTTGGTGCTGTCAAATGCAAATAGGTCCTGCATAAAGCCAGTCTTAAGGTCTTGGTTGGTAGTTCCATAGGCAGTTCCTAAGGACAAAAATATGCATGGGAGACCAGGAGGAAACACCTGGCTCCTGGCTTCAGATCATAGTGGCCATTTGGGAGGTGAACCAACGGAAAGGAAGACCTTTCTCTCTGTTTCTCTCTCTCTCTGTCTAAATCTGCCTGTCCAAAAAAAAAAAAAAAAAAATATATATATATATATATAGTCTTAAAGATGACGCAGGCTATTTTGCTTTTTTAAATTTAGTTGATTGAATTCTTTTTCTTGAAGTTTTTATCTTTTAGCTATTTGAAAGTAAGAGAGAGAGAGAGCACTCCCAACTACTGAATTACTTCCTAAAAACCCACAATAGCCAGAGTTGGGCAAGGCCAAAGCTAGGAGCAGGAAGTCAATCCAGATCTCCCATATGGGTAGCAGAGATCCAATTACTTGGGCCATCACTTGCTGCCTCCAAAGTGCACATTCTCAGGAAACTGGAATTGGAAGTGGAGCTGGGACTTGAACCTAGGCACTCCAAAATGGGATGTGACTGTTGCAAGCATCTTGAGCATTTTCTGCCCATGACCTCTTAGTCTTGTTTTGGATGGATACGACAAGAAAGTGTTTATTTGTAGGCTCAATTTCCACCAAGTTTTCTCCTGTTAATCTGTTCTACATCAATTTAATTGCCAGTTTAGTCACACGGCCTAAGAGAGTACAGGAAAGTTTTAACTTCCCTACAGTTTCATGAGTGTGTTGAAGAGAATAATTCAAAGTTTGAGTATCCAGAAACTGAGAACTAGAGCAAAGGTAAAGAGTGCCAGCTCAGTTGGGAGTAGTAGTAGGAAAAACAGATGTGGAGTGTCAGACAGGCAGAGAGGACTTCACATCTTATTGGAGATGTAGCTGAGGCCCCCAGGTTTGCTCTGGATTCTGCGTGAATTGGGGCATGAAGAAGGGGAAAAGATGAATGCTGGGGAGCTAACCCAAGAACTGTCCACTGCCAAGCAACACAGCTGTTTGTTCCCACAGGCATTCTTGCATGGTTGAGGTTCCTAAGAGCATCCTTACTCCAGTTGGCTCATAATTGTTACTTGAATAATTTTGTTTTTTGAACTATAACAGCTTAGGAAAAGTAGGCTGTTTTGCTTTTCTTTGTATATCTCCCATACATATGATTTAAACCTCAAAAAAAAAAAAAAAAAAAGACTCCATCTTGCTTCTTCTTAGTGGTGTTTAGTTCTGCTGGGCACTCCTGTCTTTTCTGTCAGCTTTCTCTTTGGAAATTTTCCATGTGGGAATGGAAGGAGTCATAATATTATATCTCTTTTCTTTTCTCAGTTAATGATTTACCCAATGTGGCTAAGAGAAGCAGTACAAGGGCAACACAATGGCCCTTACTATTCCTCATTCTCTCTCTCGTTTTTCTTTTATTGAGATAGAATTCACATACCATAAAATCATCCCTTTAAGAAAAACAATTCCACAGTTGTTAGTATATTCATAAGCTTGAGCAACCATGACCACTATATAATTTTTGTACATTTTCATCAGTTACACCCCATTCTTTCATCACTCCAATTCTGAGCAACCACTAATCTACTGTCTCTGTGAATTTGCCTATTCTGAATATTTAATATAAATGAAGTCATATACAATGTGGCTTTTGTGCTGGCTTCTTCCACTTAGCATAATGTTCTTTTGAGGTCCATTCAAGTTGTAGCATGTGTCAGTATTATATTTCCTTTTTTGACTGGATAATATGCCATTATATCAATATACCACATTCATTTATCCATTCATTGATATTTGAGCTGATTCTACTTTCTGGCTATTATGAACAATGCTACTATGAAAGTCATACACAAGTTTTTGTGTGAATATACATTTCGTTTTTTGAAGATTATTTTATTTATTTGAAAGGCAAAGTTACATAGAGAAGTAGAGCCAGAGAGAGAGAGAGAGAGAGAGAGAGGTCTTCCATCCACTGGTTTACTCCCCAAAATGGCTGCAATAGCCAGATTTGAGCTGATCTAAAGCCAGGAGCCAGGAGCATCTTCTGGATCTCCCATGTGGGTGCAGGGGCCCAAGTAGGCCATCTTCTACTGCTTTCCCAGGCCATAGCAGAGAGCTGGATCGGAAGTGGAGTAGCCGGGACTAGAACCGGTGCCCATATGGGATGCCAGCGCTGCAGGCCGGGGCTTTAACGCACTGTGCCACAGCACAACAGCTTTTCTCTAATGGTTAATGGTGTTAAGCGTTCTGTTATGTGCTGATTTCATTTGTGTAACTTCTCTGGAGAAATTCCTACTCAAATCATTTGCCTACATTGTAAATGAGTTGCTTTTTTCCTGTTTAGTTCAAAGTGTCATTTATTAGTCTCAATATTAGTCTCATCTGATACATGATTTGCAAATATTTTTCTCCCATTCTGTAGTTTGTTATTTCATGTTCTTGATACTGAAGCACAAATGTTTTTAATTTTAATGAAGTCTAACTTGTTTGTCCTTTGGTTGCTTACGCCTTTGGTGGCATATCTAAGAAACCATTGCCTAATCCAAGGTAACAAAAACACACATCTATGTTTTCTTCTAAAAGTCTTATAGTTTTAGCTCTTACATTTAGGTCTTTGATCCAGTTGGAGTCCATTTGTTTTGCTGTGATATAAGATAGGGAGTCCAAATTCACTCTTCTGCATGTGGATATCCAGTTATCTCAGCACCAATTATTGAAGAGATTATTGTTTATCTTATGAATTGCTTTGGCATCCATGTTGAAAATTAAATGACTGCAAAGGTAATGGTTTAGCTTTGCACTCTCAACTCAGTTCCATTAATCCATATTTCTTTTTCTATTTTTTTTTTTTTTTTTTTGACAGGCAGAGTGGACAGTGAGAGAGAGAGACAGAGAGAAAGGTCTTCCTTTGCCGTTGGTTCACCCTCCAATGGCCGCCGCTGCAGCCGGCGCACCGCGCTGATCCGATGGCAGGAGCCAGGAGCCAGGTGCTTTTCCTGGTCTCCCATGGGGTGCAGGGCGCAAGCACCTGGGCCATCCTCCACTGCACTCCCTGGCCATAGCAGAGAGCTGGCCTGGAAGAGGGGCAACCGGGACAGAATCCGGCGCCCTGACCGGGACTAGAACCCGGTGTGCCGGCGCCGCAAGGTGGAGGATTAGCCTATTGAGCCACGGCGCCGGCTCCTTTTTCTATTTTTTTTAAGAAAATGAGCTTCGTTTAAGATTTTATTTATTTATTTGAGAGGCAGAGTTACAGACAGACAGAAGCAGAGACAGAGAGTAAGGTCTTCTATCTGCTGGCTCACTCCCCAAATGGCCACAAGAGCCAGAGCTGAGCCAAAACAAAGCCAGGAGTCAGGAGCATCTTCCAGGTCTCCCACATGGGTGCAGGGGCCCAGGGATGTGGGCCATCTTCCACTATTTTCCCAGGCACATTAGCAAGCAGCTAGATAGTAAGTGGAGCAGCGGGGATATGATATGGGATTCCAGCACTGCAGGTAGAGATTTGGCTTACGACGCCATAGCACCAGCCCCTCTTATCGCATATTTCTATTCTAGTCCCACTCTGTCTTGATTACTGAGTTTCGCAGTAAGTTTTGAAAACAAGAAATGTGTTTCTTCCAATTTAGATCTTTTTCTTTATTGTTTCTGCTATTCTTTGTCCCTTGTTAGTCAATCTGTATTTTAGGATTAACTAGTCAATTTCTGTAAAAGAAAAGCCACTGGGATTTTGATAGATACTGCACTGAACATGTCGAACAATTTGAGGAGCATTGCCACCTTAACAATATTATATCTTCCAATCTGTGAATGTATGATGTCTTTTTGTTTACTTAGGCATTATTTAATTTCTATTGAAATTTTCATTTTTTTAAAGATTTACTTATTTGTAAGGCAGAGTGATAGAAAACAGAGAGGGAGAGGGAGATCTTAAATGTGCTGGTTCACTCCTCAAATTCCCCCAACAGCCAGGGCTGGGCCAGCAGAGGAGCTAGGAATGCCATCCAGACCTCCTGCATGGATGATAAGAGCTCAAGTACTTGGCCATCATCTGCTGCCTCCCAGGTGCATCAGCAAGAAATTGGATCAGAAGTGGAACTCAATCTCAGACACTCTGATAGGGGATGTGCGCATCACAAGCAATGGCTTAACCCACAGAGCCATAATACAAATCCCTCAACATGTTTGATATTTTTAATGTTCCTAAGTATTTTATTTTTGATGTTATTATAAGTAAAATTGTTTTCACAATTTTATTTTCAGACTATTCATTTCTGATATATAGAAGTATGATTGATTTTACATATTGACCTGGTATCGTGAAACCTTGATGAATTTATTTATTGGTTTTAATGGATTTCTTAGGATTTTCTATATACAAGATCCATTTGTAACTACAGGTAATTTGACTTCTTCATTTCCAAGCAAGATGATTTTTATGTCTGCACCTAATTGCTAGGACTATATTTTCCAGTACAATGCTGAATAGGAGCAGAAGTAAGCACCCTCGTATTGTCTTATTTCTGATCTTATTTGTTACCATTATGTATGATGTTATCTTTTGTTTTTTTTTTTCATAGTGTCCTTTTTCAGACTGAGCAAGTTTCTTTCAATTCCTGGTTTGCTGAATGTTTTTATCAGAAGTATTGAGGTGGCCATATTTTAAAACTTTAACAATATGATTTCTTACACTGCTTTTTTTAAATGTCAAACCAACTTTGCACATTCTTGGTATAAATCCCAGTTGGTCATGGTGACTATCTATGGTATATGCTGCTGAATCTGGCTTGTTTATGCAAAAATATGTGGTATTTTGTTGAGGATTTTTGTGACTATTCATGAGGAACATTAATCCACAGTTTTTACTTTTCCTTGTGATATCTTTGTCTGGTTTTGCTATTAGGGCAATATTGGCCTCATAAAATGAGTTGGGCAGTGTTCCCTCCTCTTTCCTCTTCAAAAAAAGTTTAGGAAGAACTTTAGTCATGCAACTTGAGGCTAAGAAAATGACAGACTCTTCAGTGCTGAGTGGTCCTGTCCTTCCGTGTTATAAGAATCCAAAAGCATTACAAAGATTAACTTTAGTGAACAAAGTACAAACATTT